>NC_137607.1:55650477-55652977 GCF_963280865.1 Gymnoscopelus braueri | reverse complement strand
TCTCATTTTGCTGGGGACCTCTTGGAACACCCTCAAGGAGGCCTGGGGGTCCCCGGACTCTGCTCTGAAACCAACTGACTTAAATGTCCAGTGTTTTCATCACAAAGCAACAAGCAGCAAGGGCCCGTGGCTGATGTCCACTCCTGCAGCAGAAGCATTGCATCCTGGCCAATAAACGCACAGCTCCTCTGAGAATGTCCTCATCCAAGGTTTTATCACTTGTTATTGTCACATCAACGCATTTAGATCATTTGATTGTGGGCACACAGTCAGTAGCTCCTGATTGTGGACCTCTGCTGCTGTCTTAATCTTAGTCAGTTAGCATGCAGTGCACGCATAGTAGTACATGCAATGCATCTCGCGCACACACACACACACACACACACACACACACACACACACACACACACACACACACACACACACACACACACACACACACACACACACACACACACACACACACACACACACACACACACACACTCTCTCTCTCTCTCTCTCTCTCTCTCTCTCTCTCTCTCTCTCTCACACACGCACGCACGCACGCACGCACGCACACACAATACACAAGCTTTAAAACGAATAGTTTTACCTCGTCTTCTCTCTCCCACCAGCTCTGCTGTAAAATCTCCTCAAACTGCCCTTCACAACTCAACAAGAACTCAACTCCCCCCTTAAAATCTGCAGACTTGCATTTAGGCTGTGTTCATAGCATTTACACTTATTCATAATGTGTCAACAACCTTAGTTGCCATCCATATGCTGTATTAAAGCCAGGGTAAGTGATTTTCTTTGGTTAAAATAAGTGTTAAATAGCTCTATATTCTGATAGTACTCATTGCTATAGAGTGTTTGCTCAGTAACAGGAGTCTCCATGTATCTCCAGCTCTTTTTTTAAACAGAAAATGCATTTTCAGGTCGGTATACCAATTGTATCCAATCAGGATAGAGAACTCAGTCATACAGAATACAGATTAAAGGGCACTTGGAAGTGATGACACAAATAAATGAGCAGACAAAATTGGAACTATAACACTATAAAAATGAAGCTGTACTCTCTCCTCATTGGCTGAAATGTTACAAACACTATAGTCTATAGCAATGATTACTATCAGAATATAGAGCTTTAACCTTTTATCTGGCAAAAAAAGGGGGGAAAAGCTAGTTTTAGCTGCTGAATTGAATCTGTCTTGAGAGATTAGTTTGAACCAAAACATCACTTACCCTATACCTTTAAAGGTGCTGTATTTGTTTGGGTTAAAAACTTAAAGTTCTATAGTAATCAGTGCTATAGTGTTTGTTCATTAACAGGGTTAATTCAGGTGGGTTACTAATTTCATCCATTCGGGACAGAGAACCTCACAAAGATCATTTAATCGGCTTGTGTTCCAAATGGCAGTGTTGGTTTGCTTCCAGTCACCTCAGCTTGACCAATCCAGAGCAACAGCAAAGCTTACGTAGTCCCATGGGTTTCCATGAACTCATGGGTTAGCAGCCTACCACCTCCTGAGCAGGGCCCACATTAGGTTCAAAGAACCTTATCTGAAACCGAGCCTATCGTATCGTATTGGAAGCAAATCCAGAACCTGTGAAATACGTTCCTAGTACACGACGTCATGGCGTGGTGCGTTTAGTCTGTGTAGGCGAAAAGAGCCATTAGTGAAGATTGGTCTGATTTAGCTGCAAGCAACTTAAATGCTATAAATGCTGCCTATCCAAGTCGCAGTACTCTCTATTGACAGCCCATTCACGAAACAGAAAAATCGTATTGTATATAATACATTAGTATTGTATTAAACTCACCAATATTGCACTTGTACGGGACAGCTTGGGTTATCCTCTTTGTCTCTTTTGTCAAGTCTTTTGGTTAATAAACATCGTCATAACATTGTCATGTCATGAGCTGCTTTCTGTCTATAAATGTCATGCAGTGGTTATTTTTCTAAGTGTTGATAGTTTGTAAGCGCTTGTTGTAAATCACTCAAACGTCCTGCGTACGCCACCTGTTTCATAATTGCACATATGCAGGAGGCAGCAGGGCGTTGAGTTATCGGAAAAAAACTGTGCTTCAATGGTAACCCTTTAAGACCGGGAACGCATCTGTGTCATTTTTAGATTTATTTGGCTTTTCAAAAATAGCAGATCTACAAGTTCATAGCGCGGCTGCCGCGCTATGAACTTGTAGATCTGCTATTTTTGAAAAATCGTGAAAATTATTTTAAAATATTTTTTGTTAGGATTTAGAAAATGTTTAGAAGCGGCCTCAGGTCTTAATGGGTTAACCAAAGACAAAGAGGATAACCCAAGCCGTCCGTACGTACGGGTGCAATATTGGTGAGTTTATTGTCCTTTTATACAATCAGATAGGACCTTTCTGTTTTCATGAATGGGCTGTCAATGGAGGGTGTTGCAACGTACACCCAGATAGCATTTATATAGCATCTAAGTTGCTTGCGGATAGGTCTGATTATTGGATAATTTTGTATCACCCTTGTTC
>NC_137607.1:55605477-55642977 GCF_963280865.1 Gymnoscopelus braueri | reverse complement strand
TTGTGAGCTTGTAGATCGGCTATTTTCAAATAGCCTAAGAATAGGGCTAAAGTGGTTAATGTATGTTTTATAATAATAATAATTGACCATTTCAAAGTAACCACTAACTAAAGTTTTAAAATAATTGTAGTGGAGTAAAAGTGCAACATTTGCCTCTGAGATGTAGTGGAGTAGAAGTACAAGTAAAGTAAAAAAATACCTCAAAATTGTACCTAAGTACAGCACTTGAGTAAATGTACTTAGTTACTTTACACCACTAGGCTGTAGCTAGTCTGGCTGTGTGTGGTCGTAGATGGGTGGTTATTGCCATAGGGTTGTAATTGGTCACTGCGTGTGGTTGTAGCTGGGTGGTTTTATTTGGCTGTATAGTACCAAAAGCTGATCTGGCTGTTTGTGGATGTTGTTTGTGGATGTTGTGAGGATTCTTAGCCCTGGGTGGGAAGCTGTAGTCCTTGGCTTCTTCTCAGCTCCCTGGCCATCTCATAGATGCCCAGGCAGGCACACGGCCAAGAGAGAGAGGGCAGAGCACGGGGTGAGAGTTAAATATTCATAAAGAGAGAAAGAGCAAGAGAGGTTGATGAGTTTTCGAAAAAAGAGAGAGAGAGGGGGAGAGTGAAACAACAGGGCCATGTATGCACATCCAAGGGAATGTGGATTGGATTTGAATAAATAAAGTGAATTACAGAGATAACTGAGACATGACAAGATGAGTGGAAAGATGAGCGGGGTCAAATAAGCGGGATATGAAGATTGGTGAATGCAGAGGGAAAAACTGAAAAAAAAACAGACAGACAGACAGACAGGGTAAAGCGTAAAAAGGTAAAAAGCGTCTGAGGGAGGTTTCAGGTCTTCCGTTGCTCAGACCCACCAGTCAGACACATTAAAACCTTCATTATGACAAGGGGACAGCAATACAATTAACAACAATTAACCGCTGTATTATTAATCAGCTGGAACAATTTAACAGCCCCGTGTGGTGAAGGATGGCATATCAAATGCAGGCGGGTGGCCGGTATGAAGCCGGTGTACCGCCGCACAGCAGTGGAAACTGTAAATATGGGTGCATGCAATGTGTCTGTGGGTGTGTTTATGTTTTCACCTGAGGCAAAGTGATGCAGAGTGATGACATACAGTATAGCTCAGGTGTGTGTGTGTGTGTGTGTGTGTGTGTGTGTGTGTGTGTGTGTGTGTGTGTGTGTGTGTGTGTGTGTGTGTGTGTGTGTGTGTGTGTGTGTGTGTGTGAGAGTGTGAGTGAGTGAGTGAGTGAGTGAGTGAGTGAGTGAGTGAGTGAGTGAGTGAGAGAGAGTAACCATTTTGCCTTTCTTTGTGTGTATTTGTGCATGTGCATGTGCATGTGTTGTGTGTGTGGAGGTGTTTAATCCAAAAAGCAATATGAAAGTCATTGGACTGAAACTGAAATTGAAAAGGAGAGGAAGAGAGACAGAGAGAGCGAGAGAGAGAGAGAGAGCGAGAGCGAGAGAGAGAGAGAGAGAGAGAGAGAGAGAGAGAGAGAGAGAGAGAGAGAGAGAGAGAGAGAGAGAGAGAGAGATAGAAGGCGACTGACCAAGACTGATGGAGAGAAACTATACACAATCAAAAGAGGCAGGATGGAAAATGGAATGATAACGCCATTAAGACAAAAGCAAGACGAGCAAATGAAAAATGGTAGATTTGGAATGGAAAGGTAATGAGATAAAAAAAAGAAGAGAGGAGGGTAAGACAGGTGGAGGAATGATGGAGAAGAACGGTTGCTGACCTTCACTTTTCCCTCATTCATCAGTCTCTGTCTGTCTGTCTGTCTGTCTGTCTGTCTGTCTGTCTGTCTGTCTGTCTGTCTGTCTGTCTGTCTGTCTGTCTGTCTGTCTGTCTGTCTGTCTGTCTCTCTCTCTCTCTCCCTCTCTCCCTCTCTCCCTCTCTCTCTCTCTCTCCTCATCCTTCGCCAGAGGAAGAAGGGATATCATACAGATAAATGATGGAAAAGGGGATGATGGCAATCTGACTAATGCTGTGTTTGAGATGAGTGTGAAGGCGTGCGTTGTTCATTCCTAGTCGATGTGATGGTTAAAAGGTCAGCTATTCTTAGACAACCCCTCTGTGATGTGCGTTTAGCCGGTTTAGCGGCAGAGCTAACGTGAAGAGGGGATCCGTCGGTAGAGGTTTGCATGGGCCACCACCATGCCCCAAAGACCTACAACAACACACATTTATATACTTAAGCCATTCAATCCGAGAACGCATCTGTCATTTTAGATTTCTTTGGCTATTCAAAAATAGCAGATATACAAGCTCATAGCGCGGCACCGAGTGCCGCGCTATGAGCTTGTATATCTTATTTGTGCAAATCTTTGGATATAGATTTTTTTTTACGTTCGTAAAACATTTTGTTCCAGGGACCCCGAGAAGCAAAGATTTGAGTTACAAATGTTCGCTTAAAAAATATATATTCAAAGATTTGCACACATTTCCCGGATTATTTTCAAAAACAGCAGATATACAAGCTCATAGCGCAGCACTTGGTGCCGCGCTATGAGCTTGTAGATCTGCTATTTTTGAATAGCCAAAGAAATCTAAAAATGACAGAGATGCGTTCCCGGATTGAATGGGTTAACTGCTGGTTAGCACACACCGAAAATAACCAATCTACAAGCTCACAATGCATCACGCATTGTGAGCTTGTAGATTAACTGTTTTCGGTGCGTGACACACGCACGCACGCACGCACGCACGCACACGCACACACACACACACACACACACACACACACTCACACACACACACACACACACACACACACACACACACACACACACACACACACACACACACACACACGACACAACTGAGGATGAATCACCCTTAATGTCCCCATTAGCATCCATAAAACTGAGCAGGACATGTTTACTCCAGTGATGCTCTGGATAAGAGCGTCTGCTAAATGCCTAAATTGTAATTGTATGTCACTGGATTGATGTCACTGGAGTGAAAATCTGTGAAGGTGAAAACTACAACCCTTATTTCCTGGTATTTAGCCACAACCCGTCGGTTGGCCGTGACATTGTCCTTGTTAGGTTGTTTTTATGCCAAAACAGAGATCTTGACTTCAGAAAGTATGACTCAGTTTGATGTAATAGTGTGGCCAACACACTGTGCCAGGCTGATTGAAATTCATGGTGGTGTTTGTAGGAACACAGAGAAAGGACAACACAGACAGAAAGGGGAATTTAGTGAAGTATAGATTGTATTGAAAATATATAAACTAAGACAGGGGTCTTCAACGTTTTCAGGCCATGGACCCCTTGGCTGAGAGAGAGATAAAGCAGGGACCCCCATTATATATTTAATAACATTATTTCTTTCCATAGATTTCATAGGCACTGTCATCAGTGTATGTTGGACTCATGTTAATGTGGATTTTCAGACTTTTAAACACTTAAACCGTCAATACTAAGTAAACTTGACCTTTCATTCTGTACTTGTTCTGCTCTTTTTTCCCCCAACACCAAACCTCTTTGCCGAAAATAGCAGATCTACGAGCACACAACGCCTCGCAGCGCGAGGCGTTGTGTGCTTGTAGATCTGCTATTTTTGGCTTAAGTTCTCCTCAGAATAGGAAAGTTTTGGTGGACCCCCTGTAGTAACTCTGAGGACCCCCTAGGGGACCCCCTGTTAAAGACCTGCTAAGATAACCATCAACAATTAACTGAATTGCACATGAAAGGTGTGATAATGTACTTTTAATTAGGCATATCATCGCCTTTCATTCTTATAGTGGTTTCCTATGCATAAGCCTGCAACATGTGCACATTAACATTTGACTTCCTTTCCGTGCCTGGTTTTATTAATATCAGATATGTAGCTGTAGTTTATGTGTGTAGTCCATCTACTGTGCATGTAAAAACAAAACACGAAGAGAAGTTGTTATAGTACTGTAGATTTTCAGATATTACAAAACTTCCCATTCCCCAATGCATTCACACCCCGTTCACACCCATGCATTCAGTGTCTTGCTCAAGGACATGATGGTTCCATGAAAAGAGAGAGAGAGAGAGGGGGGAAAATTTAACAGAGAAAGAAGAAAAAGAAAGGGAGGTGGAGGCAATATTCATTATGGTAGAATATAAGTATTGTCCATATTATCTGCATAAGTCAGAAAAGGCTGCCAGATATTTAAACATGTTAAGGGTACAACAACCTCTACCGCGTCAGATAATGCGTAGTATTTATCTTTAATCAAAAAAGCGATAGTTGGGGTTGAGGGTGGGGGTATGGGGCTTCCAGAAATGTTATTGTTAATGTTATGTATGTTTTTCTGCTGGAAAAACCCAATAAACATAATGTTAAAAAAATGCGACATTTGGGGGGAACTTAAGCAATATAATATATATTATGCTTTCAACATTATTTGAAGGCCTTGTGAAGCAACCCCGAACAATAGCAGAAAGTTCTATGGATATTTTTAGGACTTCAGAAAAGGCATTGAAAATTGGTTGCCAAAACCAATAAAACTTTAGACAATAGGCATAGCCGAAACGTGTGAAAGAGGGTAGCTGATGCTTGCCCATTTCCCAACCGCATTCTGAAATCTCAATTCCACCTCACCCCCTACTAGCACTCCTCTTTTCCTTGTATCTCTACTTGTTGCTTTTGATAAATGCAAGCTATACTATGCTGATATAATGTATGTTCGCTACTTGTTCATAATTATTATTTTTTTCTTTTTTCTTGCACACATGCCAAAAATTGTATTTAGATAAGCATGTTGTTTAGACAGATGCTAGGTTTAATGTTTAATGTTTATCCTAGATACTCTACTTATGTGACCATTTAACCTGTTGTTTGTTGAATTGGGTTCATGCCTTTTAATCACGCTTACACTGATCACATATAGGGTGTTAAATTTAGACAATTTTACAATAAACCAGTGTAGCCGATCAATAATGTTTATAAGTGAATAACTACAGTAAGTGTCAGACAGATTGAGGAAGAATATATTCCATCATTGGCATTTTTGCCATACATTCATTTCACATTCACATTCATTTTCACATTCAGATTTTCTTCCCATACTATCAATACTTTGAAGTTGAAGTTACATTTTTATGGATGGCAGCAGTACAGTGTTAATTTTGACAACACATTTTTATTTAGTTTTAGTCCTATTTTAGTCTTCTGAAATTGTTTAGTCTTAGTCTAGTCTTAGTCGACTAAATATCAAAACCTTAGTCTTTTAGTCTTTTAGTCTTTTAGTCTTTTAGTCTTAGTCTTAGTCTTAGTCGACAAAATTAACACTGCAGCAGTACACTCTTGAAAAAGAGAAAAGGTCCTTTCACACGGCAAGCGGCCAACGCGCCTATGTAATTCATTTTCAATGAGAGGCGGGCGATTATTTGGGACGCGCGGAGAAGTTGAGGGGCGGTGAGAAAGGCGGGCGCGGCCCGTGAAATTCTCGCACGCGTGCTCGTTTGTGCATGCGCGGGCGGCAAGAGCTGGATTGTGGTGAGATTTTCTTTTCACCGCACCGTGCAGGAGGAAAAAAACAACAATGATCGCGGCGTGATCACCGCTGATCCGAGCGGTACCGCCCGTGTGAACCGCTTGCCGTGTGTTACGACCATAAGGCGTCACTCGTTGAATAGTTCACAGTTCATGTGTATCGGGTGCACGGTTCTGGCAGAAACAGTATCTTTGAAAAGATCATCAGCACTCACTTGATCCTTTTAGGATCTCTTATTTATTGTGTAGCCTCATGCAGCAGATGACTCACAGACGTTTCGGCCAACGGCCTTCCTCAGAGTGAAACAAGTAGTACACTCTCTCAAATGCATTGGCATTACATTCAATTTAAAGCAATTGGAACGATAAGTTCAGTTAAATAAATAAATACATGAACAGCCAATAATCACATAATTTCAAAACACTATCAATAGTTTAACTTCATGAACCATGGCATCCCTTGTGATGGCTGACTCAGCAGCCACACATGGAGACAGCCTATATTGTATGGTGATTTCCTTTTGGTTTATTTATTTAATGTTTATTTTCAGTTGAAACCAGTTGAAACTAGAAAAAGTGCTCCTCGGAGCACAGGTCTCCGCCAGGTCAGGTACGTTATTGTGGCCTCCTGGTGGCGCTGTGAAAAGGGTGCCATTTCTTCAATCCGTGTTGATCACATGACTATAGAGATACTGAGTACCGATTTGCATGACGTTTGGATAAAATATGTAGGAGTAAATGGGTTTCGCACAAATCGGCCTCCTGGTGGCGCTATAACAGGCCCATGTGAAAAGAGGGGCAGAGGTTCCGAATTGGCATCCAGGGAGTGTGTGTGCAAAGTTTCGCTGCGATCGGGCCAACAGTGCCGGAGATTAGCTGTTCACAGACAGAAGGACGGACGGACAGGGTGCAAAACATACTCTCTCGCCATGCTGACTGAGTTTTCTTTGAGTTACCAGTTCTGTGGGAGGCTGCTGACAGAAATGGACATGATAGGCTGGCCAAATGAATGGGAATCAGCTGCTGATCTACAGCTAATGTGGACAATTGGACTGCACCACAGTCTCTCTGCACCATGGGGAGGGGCAGGGGTTAAGATAGACACCTCCTCTGGCTCTGAAGCGTCTGTATGGCGCGCGTGCGCTTCCGCTTCCTTGGGGGGCAGCTAGAAATTTCCGCGTGCGTCACAGAAGGGGGCGTTCAGTAGGCCAATCAGAGGCAGGTGGGGGCGGGACAACTAGATTCTGACAAGTCCTGGAAAAGACGCGCTGTGATTGGCCAGTAGTCAACACGCTGTGATTGGCCAGTGCCTGTACCCCCCGGAAATATGGCGGCCACCATACGAAACAGGTCGCTCCAACGAACTGCAGAGGCCAATGAGGTATCTAGGTTTCTATGTCTATGGTGTTTAAGTGGTAGTCTGTGTCTTTTCCCCCTTTGTGTTCACAGTGGTCTGACCCATCCCTATATATGTCCACCTCATGTGTCATTCTGGTTAGATCAGTTGTGTTGATCAGGCCAGTTTCTGTTTGGTTATTGTCTCCGCCAGAGGTGGAGAGTATGTTTTCGTTCTTGTCCTTCCGTGTGTCCCCCCGTCTCAGCCAAGCTAACATTGGTCAAGCTTCGCGTGACACGTGACAATATTGTTGTCACCAATGCTCTGATTGGCTAGCGAGACGCATGATGACATAGAAACCTATAAATAGGTGTGTTTCGATTTTTTGAAGTGAGCTTCCATCAGCCAAGCTAACATTGGTCAAGTGACACGTGACAATATGTAATATAAATAGGTAAGACAGGATTAATCAGGAACAGTACTGGCGGAGACCTGTGCTCCGAGGAGCACATTTTCTAGTTTAATTTGATTTCATTTATTTTGGTCACAGTTATTTTTGTCATCTGTTAAAACATGTATTTGGAAACAAAGGACAAAAAAAAGAGAAAAATAAAGACAAAAAATAACAATATTTTAAACCAACAACCGAGTTTCCCTGTGTCTCATCTTCCGACCAACTCGGTCCCTGACACAATTTCAAAACACTATCAATAGTTTAACTTCATGAGCCCTGGCATCCCTATTCTGGGGCAAACATTCGGCTTAAAGAGCAGATCTACAAGCTCTCAAAAGTACAGAGCCCTGGGGGATGTCGGTCAACTAAATGGTTAAAAGTTAAAAGTCATGACGCACACTCGCACACACACACACACACACACACACACACACACACACACACACACACACACACACACACACACACACACACACACACACACACACACACACACACACACACACACACACACACACACACACACACACAGTATTATTTATACATTAGGATCTCAAAGCACTGCTACCCCCAGGCAGCTCACATCCCAGGTCGAACCACCCGGAGGGTACCACCAAGCCAAGCCATCAAATGATGCCTTGGCAGGAGCTTTCTCCTCTCTGCAGTAACAACATGGAACAGCCTCCCGCTGCTGCTGTTGTAGGAGACATTACATCAAGTAGTGTTCATTCATGCCTTAGAAGAGACTGAACAAACACCTCCTCAGCATGAGGCTGTAATCCCATACAGCTCAAGGACATTCATTCATACACATACTGTACATATTCCAGTGATAGGCTCTCTGAATGTCATTCATAAAGCCTGGATCTGCCATAGATATAACACTTTATATAAGTCATTGTTCACTACTTCCATGTTCACTGCAAACCACTTTACTGGGACTCTTGATGCTTATTGCTATGGATACCAAAATGAACAGATCTTCATATGGAATAAAACGTCATGGGTCCAAAACTGTTCCTTTTTTATTACTATTTTAAAAAGTGAAATTAAATACTGAAAATAGCTGAGCTACAAGCTCACAACGCGTCACACTGTGACGCGGTGTGAGCTTGTAGATCTCTTCTACAAGCTTCTTTCTTCTTGTGTGTTTGACACGGAAGCAGTGTTGCTATGAATGGAAATGTTATACACACATACAGTACAAGCACACACACACAAAGTTCCAATTAGCATGCCATACACTGTAGGCTCAGGTTAATTCTGTGATTAGATCTGCAGTGTCGTGAGGTTGGAGGCAAAGATGTAAAAACAGAGAGATAAGAACCTGCCTCTCCTCTAAAGGCATGGTTTATACTTAGTCGTGCGCGGGTGTCGCGCACCGGAAATGGCTAGCCCTACAAACTCACAGCACATCGCCGGGGCGACATGATGTGAGCCTCTAGATCTGCTATTTTCGGTTCGCTACACCCGCGCACGACTACGTATGAATCAGGCATTAGAATGTAGCCATACAGATTAGCACTGGCATATACGTAAGTATGCTTAAAAATAGTTCTGTTTATAGATGTACTGGAACTCAGCCCCGCAGGTAATCCCCTCACAACTCTGATCAACCGTGTTTATGTCTGTGTGTGTGTGTGTGTGTGTGTGTGTGTGTGTGTGTGTGTGTGTGTGCGTGTGTGCGTGCGTGCGTGCGTGCGTGCGTGCGTGCGTGCGTGCGTGCGTGCGTGCGTGCGTGCGTGCGTGCGTGCGTGCGTGCGTGCGTGCGTGCGTGCGTGCGTGCGTGCGTGCGTGTGTGTGAAATTGAATTAAGCTTACTGTTTCACCACATAGGAGACTGTTGTATTCAGTAGGTGTTGGTGGGCGGGTTTCCATTCACAGCAGAAACCTCTCTGTAAAAGAGAACTGTCAGGGGAGGGAGGAACGAGAGAGAGAGAGAGAGAGAGAGAGAGAGAGAGAGCAAGAAAAGCTGAGGGAGAAAGAGTGGGACGGAGAGAGAGACATATCGTTGCTGTCTGGCAGAAACCTCTTATTTCCATATTCTAACTTTTCGTGTTCTTTTTCGTAAATTAACGCCCTACTTGATCATACTACAGCGTCACACAAAAGTAACAAAAGTAGCAGATCTACAAGCTCAAAACGCGGAGTGACGCGTTTTGAGCTTGTAGATCTGCTACTTTTGATGTTTTTGAATTGAATCCTGAACAGTTTTGGACATAATGAGGTTTCCACCCGACAGAGACTATATTATCACTAACACAGTGAAGGCTCTGGGTACGGCAGATGAACAGCACAGCAGCCGGCATCCTTTGCTGCTCACACACACACACACACAAGCACGTATGCCATTCACGTACGCACACCTTTAATTTATTTATTTAGCTTATTACCACATGCCCAAAAACTTGGACAGGGGTTACGTTCTGGTTCAGGTGGAACTGGAGTATAATGACGATTGCATAATGTGTCGGCAGAGGTACTATGCAGTCTGCTGAATGCAGACCTTCTAGTTTTTCTTCTATGTTTTTGGTTTCCCATTGTTGCATAATAATATCGTTCAGTGGTAGCGGTCATGCCACACATTGTTTACATTCAATAGAAAGAGAGTGACAGAGGGGGAGAGGAAAGTGATAGAGGGAGAAATAGCATGAGGGAAATTGAGAGAGAGAGAGAGAGAGAGAGAGAGAGAGAGAGAGAGAGAGAGAGAGAGAGAGAGCAGGTTCACGAAAGAGTCGGGGATTGAGTTTCGGTCTCAGTGTGTGGGTCTTGAGCTTGGAAGCCATCCCAGTTGATGATGATGTGACACAGTAGTGTATGAGACGGCCTCCTGACGGAGCAAATCTTCTCTATTTCACTACATCTCTCTGTTTACCTCCCTCTATCTGTTTACCTCCCCTGCACCCTCTCTCTCTCTGCATCTCACTTACACTTTCATATTACTTTTTCCTCTTCTACTTGCCCCTCTGTCTTTCTCTTTCTATCCCTCACTCTCTCTGTGTGTGTGTCTGTTCATGGAGATTCAATGGCCGGTCATCAAATTATTCGTTTAGGAATGCGACAAAAAGAAAAAAATCTCCATGAATTCAAGGCTTCATGGGTTGTGTAATTGATAGAAAATAAGTCATTATTTGGGTGAGCTATCCCTTTAAGTGTACATGCTTTTGTATTATATAGGCCAACATGCAAATTGGACGTTCCAGGAAAGTACACCGCACTTAATTAATTCATAGCATTACTCTGCTCTACTTGATTCTGTTCTCCTACGCTGTTCGGTTGTACTCTGCTCTGCTCTGCTCTGCACTCAACTGTGTTCTGTTTGACTCTGTAGAGGAAGAACAGAGTATAGTAGCAGACTGCAAACATAATGGTGGCACTAGAGGAAAAGGCCACTGGGTCATCCAAATCAGTAGGGGACAGGATCATAGAGGTGCTCTGCAGATTCCACGGCAGTAGAGCCAAGTAGTTTCCAGACGTACAATTTTTGCCACGGACATACACAATGAGTGGACAACAATATTACCAGAAACACATAAAGAGCTAGCCCTGAATGACCATATAACAGGTCTGAGAGTGTACAAATGGAACCAAATGGACCCTTACGGGTCTGTAACTCTGAGAGTGTACAAATGGAACCAAATGGACCCTTACGGGTCTGTAACTCTGAGAGTGTACAAATGGAACCAAATGGACCCTTACGGGTCTGTAACTCTGAGAGTGTACAAATGGAACCAAATGGACCCTTACAGGTCTGTAACTCTGAGAGTGTACTAATGGAACCAAATGGACCCTTACGGGTCTGTAACTCTGAGAGTGTACAAATGGAACCAAATGGACCCTTACGGGTCTGTAACTCTGAGAGTGTACAAATGGAACCATACGGGTCCATTTGGTTCCATTTGTACACTCTCAGAGTTATGATGGTCCTTGCAAATAAAACATTTGAGAACCACTAGTAGGACTCCTAATGTGTCATATATAGTGTCATAGTAAATCAGAGTCAGTCAAAACCTGGAGACTTGACATTCAGTAATTGGGTCTTATGATCAAAATAAGAACATTATAATGGTGTGTAAATCAAAAATCTCCCACGGACAAGACCAAGTCTTTGCCACGGACACATTTGTCCGTGTACGGACATATTGATGACCCCTGGGGCCAACAGAATGTCAAACTGACATTATGAACAACCAATACGGCCAGCGTTTGAATCCATTGGACTGGGGCTAAAATATCTAATATGTGAATGGCTGCATGTGCTTTGTTTCTTTAGTTTTTTTTTACTGCTGGGTAAACAAGCAATTTCAAGATGTCTGTTTTGGTTCAGAGACAGTAACTTTCGATGAGCATTTATTTACCCTCATTTTGTAGACAAAATGAATCACATAGAAAGATTAAACATTAATGGAAACAAATAATTGACAGCTTAATTGATTATGAATAACAGCTTGGTAGTTGTAGCCCTAGTATCTAATGAATGAACTTTAGGAGCCAATGAATAAGCCCACATAAGTACATTCATGTCACCTTTTGTCATTTAAAACAAGAGGGCACAGAAGTGGTCGTCTTTATATAGAAAAATCCTGAGAGTTATTTTAACTGTGAGTGTAAAAATTGGACTGTAACATTTCAGCATTTCACTGTGCAGATTTCATTCTGCAGATTTCATTTAGCCCACAGTATTGCTGCAGCATTTTCCAGCCAAACCCTTGCTGGATATGAAGTGATAACGTGTTTGCGGTACAACGTACAACAGTACAACGGACGGTCACATTTATATTTTATAGCATCAACGGTAAGGCACACCAGAGGTGCTGGTGAGGTGCTGATCTTTGGGAACAAACTTAAAAAGAACAAAATGTTAATTAAATTAGACTGCATTTGGAGCCACTCTTTTTTTCCACTTTTATATTTATAACCACATTAACCTTGGCTGGCCCATTTTGCACATTCTATTGAAGTAGTCAGATGGCTGGGCTACGTGCGTTTTCAGAGAATGTTTATTTTAATGATCAATCAATTGATTGTGTTGCGGCTTGGATCAATGGAACCATCGTAGTATACTTTAAGCTCCTATTTATCGGTATCACAATCAAAACATTTTTTTTAAGGTTTAAAAAAAAATACCATTACTTTTTTTTTCATAAATGTTTTTAGTATTAATTGCACTGGTGGCACTGACTGGCCTACTCAGGAACCATGCAAATAGGGAATGCATGCCCCACCCCGTTATGCAATACCCATTGTACCCGCTTTCAGAGTATCCGTTGTACCCGTCTGTCTACCTGTGTCCCTTGTATGCCCATACTGTATATGGAGATCTGTTTGTCCATGTCCCTTTTATGCCCATATATGGAGATCCCTGATGTAATCAGCATTTGTATATATATATATATATATGAGTATATATGAGCATGCCCATATATATGGGCATGCCCATATATATTGGGCATCCTATATATATGGGCATGCTCATATATATTGGGCATATGGTCGGATCGGTGGTTCTGGACAACCGCCTATCGGAACGACCCGAGGGACGGGCACCGCACTCCCTCAAGTCCTCGCAGATGCGTGCGCCAAGTTTGATTGATTGATTGAATACTTTATTAGACATAAATGTAAACAGCATGAGGTACAGTCAGACATTTGGGCTAAAAGGATAACACAAAAAAGTCCTGGGGACTTGTTTCCATTGTGGTCCTACCGAGGTCCCATATATGTGTATGACCATATATGGGCATAGCCGTCGGATCTGCGGTTCTGGACAACTGGGTCTCCATATTATGCCTAATTGCCTATATATGGGCGTATCAGTTCTGGACCACCGCCCATCCGACCGCCTCGGCGGCGGGCATATAAACCTCTATGGTACAGACATACAGAGATTCCGTGCATTTATTGTAAGATGTTATATTGTCATTAAATCTTTGTATTTTGCCAATTATTTGAATGTGCTTTCTATAAAAGTGCCTGTCCAAGTATGTGTTATGGGAAAGAAATGATGGAATGAAAGTCACAGAAAAAGATGGGAAGACAATGATTCAGAAAATGTCAAGGACGTTGAGTGAGGCGGAAGATTCTGAGCTTGAGTGATAGAATGAGTGAGAAAACAGACAGAGAGCGACAGACAAACTGGGTGAAAAGAGAGATAAACTGAGGTCGAGGGGGGGTGTTTTGGGTACTGTCACAGTAACCTTTTACATTTTTCCGGCGAATAATTCTCAATGGAGCTATAATTTGGAGTGACATTACAAAGAAGAGAGGAGGACAAACTATTTTCTGTTGCTTGTGGCTGCAGGGGACAGCTCCTTTGGTGAACGATCACTAAACGCTGTCTCAAATGTCCCAGGACCTACAAGAAAGATGTATTTGGAATACTGAATCGCAGTGGTATTTTCCTACAAGCTGGGGGCTGTGTGAAGACGTCATTGTCCACAAAAAACATACCGTATACACACACACATTTTTATTAGCCAATTGGTCGAGACCTGAAATAGGTTACTTCAAGAATACTGATATTGTGTGTCCGTTGATTATGTCACACCAATTAACCCATTAAGACCTGAAGCCGATTCTACAAATGTCTTCTGAATCCTAACAGCTTTCTGAAAAACGTATGTTTCAAAAATAGCAGATCTACAAGCTCGTAGCGCGGCACTCGCTACGAGCTTGTAGATCTGCTATTTTTGAATAGCCACGATGAACAGCGAAAATTGCCGAGCTTTGTAGATTGGCTGTTTTGGCTATGTCAGTCTTTTATCTCTCAATAGAGGAAAAATGCAATCAAACCCCTAAACCTCACAGTATCCGTTAGTTCCATCCATGTTCTACTGAATGAGCTAGGATCATGGGATCTGACCATGGCGTTCATCCTGACTTGTTGAAATATGCAGGAGAAGGTTCATGAGATGAGGGAGTGAGGAGAGATGCGATCCTGCCATACCCTGAGGATATTATTTTATTACTGTGTGTCTGTGATTGTACTCTCAGCTCCCCCGTATGCAGTAGTTATTCTAGCTTCCATTCAGGTCTGTTGATTCTCAGTATTGGACACCAACACCTTCCCCATACATGCACACATATCGTTGCTGTCAGGCAGGAACGTAGCATCTCCGTATTTCAACTTTTTTTGTTTTTGTTTTCTTAAAATATATATACTTCATCATACAAGAGTGTCGCACAAACATAGTGAAAATAGCAGATGAACAAGTTCACAGTGTGCCGCGATGCAACGTGTTGTTGTCAGCTTGTAGATCGGCTATTTTCACTACTTTATATCATTTCTTTAAATAGTACTAAAAAAAGAACGGTTTTGTATTCCACCAGACAGCGACGTTAATGTTTGTTGTGCACGATAATGTTTGTTGTGCACAAGTACAAATGCATCCAATTTAGAATATTGCCCTGTAATCTGGTCGTCAGCTACAAAATCTGATTTGAAAAAATTACAGGTTGCTCAGAATAAAGCGGCTCGTCTGGCACTAGGATGTTCATACAGGACAAGTATTAGCTATACTGTGTGCATGAACATCTGGCGTGGCTAATGGTTGAACAGATGCTAATGCTACTGCGGAACATTATTACCACCAATAAGCCATCTAACTTGGCTCACCTATGGAGTTACATTTGTGTCTTTATTAACCAAACAAAAGAAAAACATTTGAGAGAGAAAAAATATAAACAGAGCAAAGAATAGTTTTGAATGAAAACAAATTAAAACAGCAAGCAAAAAATAATAATTTGTAAGCAAAGGAAATTATATAAACAGAACAAAAAACTATTTTTAATTAAAACAAATTAAAAACGCAATCAAAAAAAATATTTGCAAGCAAACAAATATAAGATTTGAAAGAAAATAAAAAATAATTGAGAACAAAACTTTTAAAATTCAAGAGTAAAAAAATAAGGAAAACGGTTTAAACTACATAAAACAAAATACTTAGTAAAATGTTTGGGTAATAAAATGTGTTGTGCTAAATAAAAGTTTTTTTATGTTTTTTTTCCTCATTTGCGAATGAAAGTAGTTTTTTCTTTTGCAAAATGCCTTCTCTCTCAAAACCTATGTCTTTGGTCTCGATTTTTTTTTTCTCTCTCTTGGATTTGTTTGTGTGAGGGGTTAAAGTTCAGAAGGCGGGTCCTACGCTGATAGATGTAAGACACCTCTCCATTGGTCACTTGGAGTCTGAGTGACAGCTCCCCCTTCCTTATGTAGCTTGTTGAATGCAGGGATGGAGGTGTGTTACGGCCAGCATGGTTTTTTGATTGATTGAATTATTAGCAGTTTGCAAAAAACAAAACAAAACATGAAAGTATTATGCAAGGTCAGCTAAGAGTATTTAAAACCCAAGAAAGATGACTTGTTTCCATTGGGGTCCTTTGTACTCAATTCATAGAGACATTTAATGACAGACAGATATACACTACTATGCAAAACATCATAAAAATAAAAATAAATAAAAAAGTACAGTAAACACAGCCTGAAGCACACTATCAGACGAAACGTTTCCAAAGCTGGAATGGGCCTGGCCAATAGGCCAGTCACTTCAGCCTTGCCTTAATTAGAATATAACATAAAATAATGTAGCTTTATTTTATAATTTCAAAGGGTTCCCAAATGTTTCAGGTGAATCCCTAAAATAATCATATTTGAACTGGGGACCCCCCAAAATAATTATACTTGAACTGGGGACCACCCACCCTGACCCAGGCATTAGATTTAGTTTGACTCGGTTCCACAGTTAAATATTGTGAAAATAGCCGAAATACAAGCGCACAATGCCTTAAAAAGGTCTTAAAAGTCATTAAATTGTCACTTTAGAAATGTGTTACCCTGTATACACTTATACTGTATAGGTTGGTTTGTTTACTGTTGAGAGAGAAAACAATGTTGCCCATTAAGCTAATCTGGGGACCCCCTCTGAGGGTCCCGATCCCAAGTTTGGGAACCACTGGCCTACTATAACAGTAACAACAATACAGCAATTTTAAATACAGATCACAAACTGTAAGTAGAACAGAAACCTAACATTAGGGAATCATCTGAATTGCTAATAGCCTAAAATGCTCAATATTGTAACGAATAGTGTAGCGTCCAGAGCTGGGATGGAGCTCTGACCTCAGTCCCAGAGGACCACAATGGAAACAAGCATTTTTGTGTTATCCTTATAACAATCATTGTACAATTGTACCTCTGTATCCTACTGTTAATAAAGTATTCCATCAATCTGTTTACTCAAACTGTTTACTGTACTTTTTTATTTATTTTTATTTTTATGATGTTTTGCATAGTAGTGTATATCTGTCTGTCATTAAATGTCTCTATGAATTGAGTACAAAGGACCCCAATGGAAACAAGTCATCTTTCTTGGGTTTTAAATACTCTTAGCTGACCTTGCATTATACTTTCATGTTTTGTTTTGTTTTTTGCAAACTGCTAATAATTCAATCAATCAAAAAACCATGCTGGCCGTAACACACCTCCATCCCTGCATTCAACAAGCTACATAAGGAAGGGGGAGCTGTCACTCAGACTCCAAGTGACCAATGGAGAGGTGTCTTACATCTATCAGCGTAGGACCCGCCTTCTGAACTTTAACCCCTCACACAAACAAATCCAAGAGAGAGAAAAAAAAAATCGAGACCAAAGACATAGGTTTTGAGAGAGAAGGCATTTTGCAAAAGAAAAAACTACTTTCATTCGCAAATGAGGAAAAAAAACATAAAAAACTTTTTATTTAGCACAACACATTTTATTACCCAAACATTTTACTAAGTATTTTGTTTTATGTAGTTTAAACCGTTTTCCTTATTTTTTTACTCTTGAATTTTAAAAGTTTTGTTCTCAATTATTTTTTATTTTCTTTCAAATCTTATATTTGTTTGCTTGCAAATATTTTTTTGATTGCGTTTTTAATTTGTTTTAATTAAAAATAGTTTTTTGTTCTGTTTATATAATTTCCTTTGCTTACAAATTATTATTTTTTGCTTGCTGTTTTAATTTGTTTTCATTCAAAACTATTCTTTGCTCTGTTTATATTTTTTCTCTCTCAAATGTTTTTCTTTTGTTTGGTTAATAAAGACACAAATGTAACTCCATAGCTCACCATACAAATGACTTCTGAACATGGGTACAACACCAGAGGAGCAGCTTCTGGTAACATAAGAACAAAAACAGCACCAAAAACACATTTTCTAAAACTTACTGGTATACTGCAGCCCTAGACCGGATTAACCCTTTGTGGTGCCTGGTGCTATGACCTGTTTCATTGCCGCCGTTTTACCGCTTCTTCAGCAGCCATTGTTTCAATGATGCTGTGCTCTTTACTCGATAGTAGAGCCTTCTTTCACTTTAGCCCTGCAGTTTGGTGCCCCCCTCGACATTGGTGCCCAGTGCTGCAGCACCGTGAGTCCTTGCATTAAGCCTGCACTGATTTAGTATATATAAGTATATAGTCTGTGTGTGTGTGTGTGTGTGTGTGTGTGTGTGTGTGTGTGTGTGTGTGTGTGTGTGTGTGTGTGTGTGTGTGTGTGTGTGTGAGAGGTTTACCAATAATTTAACCCAGCCAGGAGACATGAATACACATCGGATGACTTACACGGGAAAGAAAACCCACATCTGTAACCAGTGTGGCAAGAGTTTCATTTTCTCAAGTGACCTGAAGAAACACCAACGTATCCATACTGGAATAAAGCCTTTCCACTGCACAAATTGTGACCGGAGTTTTACTCGGTTAGATAGCCTGAAGAAACACCAGCGTATCCATACTGGCGAAAAACCTTTCCACTGCAAACGGTGTGACAAGAGTTTCAGTCAAGCAAATCACCTGAAGACACACCAGTGTATGTACAGCATATAGGTCAATAGAACTAGATTTTATAATGTTAATCTGTCTTTTTGTATTAATTTCTTTTTTAATAGTTTTCTTTTTTTTTCTTCTTTATTTGTATTTTTAGTTGCACATTTGTATTGTATTTTCTTTGTTCAGGACCCCAGGATAGAGGCTCATTCATGTGTCTCTAATGGGGATCCTTTAATAAACATAAATGTAAACATAAACATAAACATCCACACACAAGCATGAGAGCATTCATCACCACACACGCTCAAATAGTAAATAAAGACACCTGGCCCGAGGTGGTCTTTCTTTGGCAGAGTAATGACCGGGCTGTCACAGATAACAGAGAATGAGGCAAGGGACACACGTCACGTGTGAGCTGATGTTTCCCCCGGAGAGAGTGAGCAGAAGAGCAAGACGTAGAGGGAGAGACAAAAGGAGACAGTGATGCAGCATCTATGAAAATTGGAAGGAGTTAACCCATTCAGACCGGGAAAGCATCTGTCACTTTGGATTTGAACCACTTTAACCATTATCTTATACTTTGGCTATTCAAAAATAGCAGATCTACAAGCTCATAGTGCTGCTGCGCTATGAGCTTGTAGATCTGCAATTCTTTGGAAAATCATGAAAATTTGTGCAATACATACTGTATGTGACTGGGTACAATGCTTTATGCCGCAAGTTGGTATTTTTAATTTTTTACAGATTATTAAAGTACGTAATATAAGCTTTCATATGATGTATCATTCATTGAAATCGGAACATATTTGAAGAAGATGTGCTCATTTGAATCTGGTTATCTATAATAGTGTGCAGGTAATGGGCGTGAACATTAGGTAATTTATTCAGCCTAGCCACTCCTCTAATCACTCCCCCATTGACACCTTTCAGTCACTCTATTTAGTGCCAGGGACCCCCATAGAGGATCTGTGTTGTAAAAAATAGGCATATTAAATAATCATCATCATAATAGATTTTTTCACGTACTAGTGTTGCCATGTTTAGCTCACAACTTGTCTTTTAATTTCACTGTTTGAAACAGGGCTTGAGTTGTTTATGCATAACTGCAAGTTTGCCCTTTTCACTACTGGCTTACATGAAAAAAATACCCAAATGGGTCCATTTGGTTTCATTAATGTCTTTTCTAAATAAAGTATTCAATCAAAATACAAAATAGCAGATCTACAAGCTCACAAGGCGGCGACGCGTTGTGAGCTTTTAGATCTGCTATTTTCATAGCAGATCTGTTTCTAACTAGTGTTGCCATGTATACTAATTATAAGCGACCTCGTTTTCTGTTGCTTGCAAATATTGGAAGTTGCTTTTTATTTGTTATTATTATTTTGTTGTGAGCTTGTAGATCGGCTATTTCCAAATCGGCTATTTTCAAATAGCCGATGCATATAGGTTTAAAGTGCTCATATAGCCTAATAGTCACTTAAATCTTTGGGCTTGTTTTCATTGACCTGGTTGCTTATTTCTCTCTAAAAAATCTGGCAAGTGTCATTGTTTACACCAACGAAGAAGAAAATGCGGAAGCCCCGTGAAAAAGACACAGTATTATGTTGCGAAAATATAAAGTCATTACAGCACCATAACATGGTTAATACATTTTATTTTGGGATGTACAATACAAGCGACTTGCGTCGATAACTAATGGACAGCGGACATTACCGCGTTTGGCTAAAAACAGTGTGTTAGTAACTTCATACAAGCTAACTATTATATTAGCCAAATTCGGCTAACGCTCGTTGTAGTGAAGGAAATACAGCTATGCTGAATTTGGGGTGCCGATTGCTATTGTTCACTAGGTTCATGTCGGTGTGTCGGCCAGAACACCACTTTAGGGCCCTTATTCCAGATATTAAAGAAGAGGACAGAGAGAGGCTTGATTCTGGATTTCTCCTTTTACTTTCTCCCTTTTGCAGTTACAGACATGTAGAAGCAGTTGAACAATGCACATGTGTGTGTGGTTTTCTGGAAATAAACAGAATATAAAGACAGAAATATGTGCATTAATATCAAGTACAATGTACCAAAGGGGTTCAGGTAAACACATATAAAACCAGTTAAATGGAGACATTTAGCTGGAGATACCAAATATAACACTTCACAGTTTAGGTAGTATAGTTTAGTGCTCAAGTACATCCAAATACAATCCTTCCTATTATGTATAGAAACTCTCATATGCAGAAAGTACTGCAGCTTGAATTAGGCAGAATGCATTAGCATGACATGACAAATATACATAGAATAAACAGTCATAAACTTATATGCAGTAGTTATTCTTAATAACCAACATATTAAGGACTTGTGAGAGAATGACAGTGTATAAATTAGCCCAACTAAATCATCCCTGAATGTCAGCCATTAATGTCAAGCATGGAGCTAATTCAGACAGTAGATATTAGCATAGCAACAGGTACTAGCTTAGATAGCACTTAGCTTAGTTAGCACTTTACAAACTTAATGAGCATGTTTTAGTTCCATAAATATTATTAACATCAACAATGAACTTACATGGTCATTGACGCACACAACACACTCTAGTTAGGAGCAGACTCAAACTAACTGAATTAACATGACTGAATACTCTGTATTGACGTCAGGAATGTCTCTGAGAATGTCCGTGGCTTTCAGAGCATCTCACTGAAATCCCGCGAGATCGCGGTAAACTCTCGCGGGATTTGACCCGCTATTCAGAATAAAGGCACTTGGATAGTTTTAGCTTGGCAATCAGTGTTCACAGTCAGACCTCTAGAAATGCAATATCAGAATGCCAACGAAATGATACATATAATTAAATGCTTAAATCTATAAGTTGGGGGCCTTTTCTACAGCCGCCCCTAAATGTATGTAATACATTTACTCATCGAAAAAGGCAACACTGTTACTTGGCATGAGGTTGCAGGAGGTTGAGTGACCTCATAATGTCCAGAAGAAAGGGCAGGGAGGGCAACCAGCCTGGCAACTGGCTGGCTGTAGACTCTGTCCTTCACTTCCATGTCAGAAGACATGATGTGCCCGTCAGGGCTGGGGTGAGTCTTTATCACCCTCCTAATGGGCCAGGGGGTCTGGGGAAGATTAGGATTAGGAACTTTGAAGTCAGCTGGTGTAGCCTGGTGGTCAGACAACACAAAGGAGTGTTTCCAACGCCTGCGACTGATGAGCTTGTCTTTGGTGTAGACTACCGGAGGTATTGAAGCATCAGGCCGCCCCATCAGAAGATCATTGGGAAGCCTTGTCACTCGATGGCCTGTGTCTAGGATGAGTGGGTGAAGAGCTGTCACTTCTAGGTCCTCTGCTTGACGAAGTCGTCCTCCAACACTGATGAGCTCTGCACTCTCATCCAGCTGTGGAGACGGAGTCAGAAGTTGACTGCTTCTGCGGACTGGCTTAGCAGGTCTCATTAGGCTGTGCTCCAGCTGGAAGCCCTCCATCTGAGCCCTCTGGGGTTCCAACTGCTCAGCTCGGCAGTACTTTCCACCAGTAGGGGGATGATTAGGGTTGGCCGCCCCATGTAACTCCTGTGCAGTCACTTCCAGCAGCTTGCTCCAGGGTTTGTACTTGCTCAGATCTGAGGTAGGCTGATTTGATGCAGCTCTGGTGAGCCCACAGCTTGTAGACTTGTGCAGCTCTGAGGGAGCCTCTGCTTGAGCAGCAGCCGTGGGAGCCTCTGCTTGGGGAACAGCAGAGTCCTGGGGTGCTACTGTTGTCAGTAGGCACTTTTGTGGTCTGGCAGGGTGGCTGACTACACCAGATGGGCCCTGCAGTGTCCAGCCAAGCCTTGTGCGGATTGCAGCAGGCCCACCTGGGGGTCCCAACCTGACAGGAGCAATGGGTGTGACTAGATGGGGGTGGTCGCTGCCAATGAGAAGCAAGGGCTTAACGTTCATGAGAGTCTGTAGGGGGAGGCTACTGAGGTGCTTATACTTCTCCTTAAGTTGCTCTGTTGGATAGGAATGGTCTGCTAGGCCAATGCGCTCAGTAGTGAAGGCACTTGTAATCTTGAATCTAGTCTTTGGCTTTGCAGGAGAAGAAATGGAGAAGGACACTGAAGCACCGCGGAGGGTCTGCACATCCTGCCTGATGGTGCGAAGTGGTAGGTCCTCTGGGGCTCCTTGCAGTCCTAACTTCTCTGCTGCATCTGGCAACAACATTGTTCTCTCTGAACCGTCGTCCAGTACGGCGTAGGTGCTGAGTGTTCGGTCACCATGGTGAAGGTGGACCTTTACTACTTTCAGAAGGACCTGGTTGCCTTCTGTGGGCCTGTCTAGGTACAGTACCTCTGTCGTAGTCTTTGTGCCACAGCTCTCCACAGCCGGAGCTGTTGTTGACTCCTTAGGGAATCTCACATTGACCTCATGCAACACCTGGAGGTGCTTCCCTTGACAGAGGCTACATGGCTTTTTCAGGTTACACTGGGCGGCCTGGTGTGGCTGTGCACAGCGCCAGCACCTCCTGTTAGTCTTTATCCATTCTGTCAGCTGATCCTTGGTCAGCCTGGATACTGCAGTACACTGACTGAGGTAATGCTCCTCATTGTTGCAGAATGGACAATATGGTTTGCTCTTGTTCCATTTGGGGGGGCTACTTCCCCCTGGAATCTCAGGTTCCTCCTCTGTATCCTCCATGCTGTTGAGCACAGTGGTGGGTCGCTTACCCTGCCATACCTCAAGTCTGGACACCGGCCTCTCCCTAGGCGCTGTCACAGCTAACTGTCCTTCAGAGTCCTGGCACCAGGATTCGTATTTCAGCCACTGTGAAAGATCAGTTAAAGTGTGGGTGCGTGTGCCCTGGTGGAACATGCAGCGGCGAAACTCTGCTCTCTGTTCAGGTGGCAGCTTACTTAGCAAACGGGCAACGTGCGAGCCACACTGTAATTCCACTTCTCCCTCTCGGCCCAGTGTTCTCAACATTCCCACGAGGGACTGTATGTTGAGTGCAAACCTCTCAAATGCAGCGAGGTCTCCACGCCTGACATCTGGTGAGTCCATCACAGCAGCGATGCGCCTCAGTGCTATCTGATGTGGTTGGCCAAACTTGTCATTTAGGGCGTTCATTGTGTCTGTGAAGGGCATTGGGGAGTTGAGGTATGCATCCGCTATTAACTTGGCCTCTTCTAGGTGCAGGTGATCGACCAACACCTGATATTTAAACAGCTCGGTTGCACTAGGTGGTAAGAGGTTCTCCAGTGAGATCTTGAGTCTTGTAAATTCACTTGGGTCATGACTCTTGAAGATGGGGATTGTTGGGCGTGGCCCATGGTAGCTTGACTCTGAAATTGCAGGGTTGTGTCTCTGAGGCAACCTGGAGGGCAGTGGCTGTGCCCATGACATGCTTGGAGCCTGCTGTGGGAGTGCTGGGTAACTGGCGGGGTCACTTCTATGACCACCATAAGCTACAGGATACTGTAGGAAACTAGGCTTAGCTGGTGTGAAACTGTGTGGATGCAGTGAAGGCTGCTGTGGAGGCGCTGGGTTACTGGCAGGCTCAGCTGGTCTATAACGGTGTGGGCGCAGCGGAGGCTGCTGGGGAGGTGCTGGGATACTGGCGGGCTCACTCCTGTGACCACCAGAGGCTGCAGAATACATTTGCTCAGCAGGAGTAAAACTGCATGGATGCAGTGGAGGCTGGACGGGCTTGAACCAGGGAGGTGTATAATGGGCAGCATCAGGTGTCTTAATAGGGGGGACTTTACCTGTTGAGAGTGGTACTCGTGGCTGGCCCACAAACGGCTTAGTGATTCGTGCTGGCACCGCCTCTTGCTCTACTGGACCTGTCCACGGTGGTGGCGCAGGCCAGTCATCCTCTTCCTCATCATCAGATTCACATTTAACTGTTGATTTTGGCTGTGTCGCCGTTAACTCCAAGTTGCTACCAAAGAGGGATGATGGGGTTTGTAGGTTGCGGACAGCATTCACTAGCTGTCTCATTTCTGCTTGCAATGCCTTCATCTCGGTGAGTTCTGAAGACATGTGTTGCTGTGTCTGCTGAAGGAGGTGCCTCTCATGGCGAATGTCCTGTAGTTCTGCTCTGGGGTTCAGTGAGGGGGATAGGGGGGTAGTGTGACTTTGAAACCGTTCCCTAAAATCTCTCTCTGAAGACAACATGGGGGCTAGCTGATTCTCCTGGATGTGCTGTTGGCTCTCGGCGCCATAGCACAGGTCCAGCTCTAGAGGAATAGCATCCCGCCTCTGCTGGTGACTTGGTGAGGGAGAGTCATAGGGGAAGGTGAGGGGGGTCATCCTGGCCTTACCCTCCTGGGGAATTGTCTCTACTTCCTCTCTCCATCTCTGACTGATGTAGCCCAGATGATCCACTTCATAATCTGCATAGCGTACAGGGGGATGAATGTGTCGTCTGGTGCGTGCATCTTGAACCTCATATTCTGGAAATGGTTCCATCTTTGACGTAAACCCAGTGGTCTCCGGATCGAAGGACCATTAATGTAGTGAAGGAAATACAGCTATGCTGAATTTGGGGTGCCGATTGCTATTGTTCACTAGGTTCATGTCGGTGTGTCGGCCAGAACACCACTTTAGGGCCCTTATTCCAGATATTAAAGAAGAGGACAGAGAGAGGCTTGATTCTGGATTTCTCCTTTTACTTTCTCCCTTTTGCAGTTACAGACATGTAGAAGCAGTTGAACAATGCACATGTGTGTGTGGTTTTCTGGAAATAAACAGAATATAAAGACAGAAATATGTGCATTAA
The DNA here is from genome assembly GCF_963280865.1 of Gymnoscopelus braueri. Lineage (NCBI taxonomy): Eukaryota > Metazoa > Chordata > Actinopteri > Myctophiformes > Myctophidae > Gymnoscopelus > Gymnoscopelus braueri. The sequence continues at coordinate 55,618,136 of NC_137607.1, read as the reverse complement.
TATCAAGTACAATGTACCAAAGGGGTTCAGGTAAACACATATAAAACCAGTTAAATGGAGACATTTAGCTGGAGATACCAAATATAACACTTCACAGTTTAGGTAGTATAGTTTAGTGCTCAAGTACATCCAAATACAATCCTTCCTATTATGTATAGAAACTCTCATATGCAGCTGTGAGTAGAAAGTACTGCAGCTTGAATTAGGCAGAATGCATTAGCATGACATGACAAATATACATAGAATAAACAGTCATAAACTTATATGCAGTAGTTATTCTTAACCCTGCAAGACCCGCTGTTGTAATAATACAACATTTGTATTTTATCAAAAAAAGTGTATAAATCATTTGTTTTCCTGTTATTTTTTCACCTAAACATCATCATTGGATCCTATTGTTTAGTCTTGCAATGTCAGTGGCCAGGATATTTGCATATAAATACCCCCCACAGAGGCAGGAAATGTCACAACTTGAAAATCCTTGAAGGAAGAAAAATCTCTTTTTCACTGGACAGGATTCCTCACAAAAAAGTAAGTAAAATGTCTGTAATAATTATTTTGGTGATCATTAGAATGTCTAGAACATGTAGATATGTTGTTATTGTGAAAGATATCCCCCAAATGTAAATTAGAGCATGCTTTATACTTGTTGTATTTTTACAACATTGGGTCATGGTGGTAGCAAATAGCAATGCACCTGTTCATTTTACAGAGTGGAATGCAGTGGAGTATTATTCGTTTTCACAATACATTTTGTAACCAATTGTGCTCGAAGACAAATATACTGCATTAGCTTATAACATTTCATTGCCTATAATGTTTTAGCAAAATATTTTGGTAATGTTTGTGATTAGCAATCAGTGTATGGTAATTGTTCATATGGGAGTCGCCCAGTTAAGACTCATCATTGTTCATGTGATGGGTGTTGGGGATTGCTTACTTACAGCCATCCTCAATCCCTTTGTTAGGCTAAGCACCATCAGTGATGATGGTGCTTAGCCTTTGTGAGGATAAGCAAAGCACAATAGGTTGGCCAGACAGTATTGTGTGACTTGTGAAATATGTACCTGCAGTGAGATGTGCTACTAATGTGCTAAAGGTATGTCTTCATTTATCATTTCAGAATGCCACAAGCAAGGAGAGAGCCTCGCTTCACTGCAAGGGATGTGTTGGATATTGTAATGAATGGAGAGAGTGATGTGGACATCGACTAAAATAAAATAAAAACTTAAAAATATGGCTTATTGATGTTATTATTCATAATGTACTGTTCTGAGGCCAAATATTATTCATAATGTATACTGTTCTGAGGCCAAATAATAAACCATAACCATATAAATGAACCCTTAAGTTGTTTTAGTGAAGTATATAGACATTTGCCATGTTATTCTGATAGTGAGTAACAATGGCCTATAGGACATTCTGCTACCCGTTAGACCCAATGTTGTAATATTACAACATTTCAATAAAACCTTACGAAAACTATTTATTTTAAAAAACATTATATTTTCCTCTCCAAAGTACTCCTACAACACCATCTGAAAGGTTGAAACATTTTTTTTGCAAGTAGAAATATATCCGGGTCTTGCAGGGTTAATAACCAACATATTAAGGACTTGTGAGAGAATGACAGTGTATAAATTAGCCCAACTAAATCATCCCTGAATGTCAGCCATTAATGTCAAGCATGGAGCTAATTCAGACAGTAGATATTAGCATAGCAACAGGTACTAGCTTAGATAGCACTTAGCTTAGTTAGCACTTTACAAACTTAATGAGCATGTTTTAGTTCCATAAATATTATTAACATCAACAATGAACTTACATGGTCATTGACGCACACAACACACTCTAGTTAGGAGCAGACTCAAACTAACTGAATTAACATGACTGAATACTCTGTATTGACGTCAGGAATGTCTCTGAGAATGTCCGTGGCTTTCAGAGCATCTCACTGAAATCCCGCGAGATCTCTCGCGGGATTTGACCCGCTATTTGACCCGCTATTTGACCCGCTATTCAGAATAAAGGCACTTGGATAGTTTTAGCTTGGCAATCAGTGTTCACAGTCAGACCTCTAGAAATGCAATATCAGAATGCCAACGAAATGATACATATAATTAAATGCTTAAATCTATAAGTTGGGGGCCTTTTCTACACTCGTCGAGTCCTCCACTGTTATTTTCCATGAACTCATTTATATCATATTTACATGCCGAGTTAAGCTCTGACATTTAAGTGATATGTAGCCTGATATTACCAGATTGCTATAGTGGGTTTAGAATATTTTAGACAATTTGGTGGTGCTGTGGAAACACACGGCCGCAGCGGCAAAACAAGCCTTTCTTTGCATTTTTTCAGACAAACACGTCTACACTAGTGTGTGTGTCATCTACATAGTCAATCTATATACCATTTTAAAGGTACGGGCCTTGTGATTAAAATGATGCAAACCATTCGCAAACCAAACGCTAAAATCAACGCCAAAGTGCGACATACAAAAGGTTTCAGGTTTCATGAAAATAGCAGATCCGGAGAACAATGGCTAGCCATGACCAATCGAAACCACTATGCAAATCTCGGCCAAGTGTCTCTCCACCCCCCAAAGTAACACAGAGACTCGCTCTAAGCAGCCTAGTAGAGCCTACTTTGCCCTACAAATGTAACCATTTAATGATTCTCCCACGACTATATTTTGCAATAGAAACCTTCTTTAACATTCGAAACTGTGTTAATATGAAAAAAAACGAAAAACACAAAAAAAAAAAACCAAGTTAAATTCACATTTTCACTCTGTTTCCACAGACGCGACTTGGGGAAGGTCTTACCAGTAGGGATCACATATTTTTTTCAAGCGAACATTTGTAACTCAAATCTTTGCTTCTGGGGATTCTACAAATGTCTTCTAAATCCTAACTATGTTGCTATAATATAATGTGGTTCTCAAACGTTTTCATGTCAAGGACCACCAAAATGATATGTATTTGGCCGCAGACCCACCATCTCAAAATATGTTGTTCCAGGGACCCCCCAGAAGCAAAGATTTGAGTTACAAATGTTCGCTTTAAAGAATATATATATACTAGAGGTCCGGGCGCCCGAGGGCGCACTTATTTTGGGGTACCAAAATCGTGGGATAAAAAATTTCCCCAAAAAAGTAAAAAAAAAAAAAACTATTTAAAAAAATAAATACATGAGGGACCCCCTTGGGGTCCGCGGAACCCCTGGGAGTGTTGGGACCCCCGCGGACCCCCGTGAAACATCGCGGACCCCTTCGGCTGTTTTTTTTTTTCTTCATGAAGGTGGTTGCTTGTTTCTGGCGCACATCTGGCAACACTGACCGGTCTGCTTGTCTTTTGGCAACGTGGCAACCCAGATGCCAAGTCGTGTGTTGTTGTGGGGAGATTACAATAGCGGCTGCGTGGTGTGTTGGTTGTCTTTGGGATGTACATGGCACGTGAATGACGGACATATTACCGTGAGTGTGGTGTGATAGAGACATGACTAAAGTGAAAGCAACGGCGTGGGTCGAACAAAAAGGTAAGCAAGAGCGGGGGTTGAAGCGAAGGACGCGCGTCTGTTGTTGTTGTTGTGGCGATGCAGAGATTTCAATGGCCGCCGCTTCGTGTTGTTTCGGCTGTGGCCGTCGGCGTTCGGTTGTGCTGACGGTAAACGGTGCGAAAGTGTTTCCCCGTCCGGTGTGGTCGTAATGTGGTGAGTAGAATTAATTATGTTCCGTGGAGGCAAATGTGTAGTGACCAATGAGAAGTACCCTACGCCACCCGTAAATTCAGCGCGCACGTTGTGGCTGGTGTTGTGGTGACATGTCATATGTAGTTGTTGTGTTTAGTCCAAATCAATGCTGTGGGTATGGCGTCAGCGGCGAGAGGTCCAAATGAATTGAGTGGGTGTGGCGTCAGCGGCGGAAGTAGCAATTCTCCGATTATATAATTAGATAGAAAGATTTGCACAAATTTCCAATATATATATATATTTTTTGAATAGCCAAAGAAATCTGAAAATGACACACAGATGGGTTCCCGGATTGAATGGGTTAAGTGAGAGGTGAGAGAAAACAAACAGGGCAGATAGAGCGGGGTGATAGGGATGTTAAAATGACAAATTACTAAAGTATATACCACACACACACACACACACACACACACACACACACACACACACACACACACACACACACACACACACACACACACACACACACACACACACACACACACACACACACACACACACACACACACACACACACACAATAAATACTGACCTCTTGTCACCAGATTAAGGCAGAATTAGGAACAGTGCATAAGTAGTGTGTCTGCAGGACGTGTTTACCTTGTATTGCCCTTAATTTATCCTTGATCCGCGCGGTTTAGAGTGGCTCCCTGAGGGATCATCTGTAACCAGTGAATGACTTGCGTTGCATAGTAATCTGAGCAGCAAACACGTTAAGCCCCTCCGCAATCACTAATCACCATAATGATTTGCATAGTGTTTCCTGTTAACTCAATAACATAAGACCCTTGCCCTGTTCGCCTGTTATTTCTGCCTAGAAAGGAATACTAAGTTCACATTCATACACACCCATCCACGTGCCTAAACACACACACACACACACACACACACATACACACACACACACACACACACACGCAGGCACGCGCACACACACACACACACACTCACTCACACACACACACACACACACACACACACACACACACACACACACACACACACACACACACACACACACACACACACACACACACACACCAATGTGTGTATGAATAGTCATTCCGTACACACTCACATACACACAAGAAACCACTTTCTATCTGATTCATTGCATGATGACCTCACAGGACATACCTCCTGACACACACACACACACACAACCACACACACACACACACTGTAAGCGCAAAATCCATGAACCGTTGAAGATGTCCTTAAATAGTCCAACATAAAGACAGTGAACTAAAAGCAGACTGGCATCCAATGCTGAGCGCCGATCATGAGCCTTAACGAGCATGTAAAATTAATCTAATCACAGGCCTAATCTGTCCTGGGGTTAGGATGGCGTTGGCTTCAGGGAGATGTACCAGAATAGAATATGTAAGGACTTTTGTGGAATGGCTCCACTTTAGTTGCGTAACAGCAGAGGCAGGTTGGCCTAGAGGGGTTTGAATCACTGTCCTGTAACCGGGGGTCCCAGGTTCTGTCCCATGTGTAGGTACTACATAGTAGAATCCCCGGGATTCATTTATCTCAGGGTGTACAAATGTAACCTGAAAGTTGTCCGTTTGGTTACGTTTGTACTCACTCTCTGAGTTACAAATGGATAAATGAACACGGAGGATTTCCCTGTGTGCTATGTGCCCTATGTGTCCTCAAACAACCTAACCAGCTCACGCATTGTATGTCACTATGGATATGCATCATATAAATGACTCAAAGAAATCTAAATTATTGCATGTAATTAAGGCACGTTTATTTAGTTGCATAACTAATGTCATACACAAAGGCAATTCAAAGTGCTTTACATGAGGCATAAAAAGGCATTTCAGTAAAATTATGAAAAGGTATTTAAAGAGAAATAAAGAATAGAAAAATTAGAAGAATGAAATACATCTTTATATTCTCTAAAATTGTGTTGCATATTTCTTTTAGAAAGCCTTGCAAGTTGATAACGAGGCTTTCAAAGCTAGCGCACCATATTTAGCTGATTGTCTCATCAACGTCTGTTGACTGTTGAGAGACTGGCTTGGAAGTATTCTACAAGTTTTTCTTTGCCTAAAGACGAATCCACAGAGCGCTCTCCCCTGGCGCAGTCATAACTGCAGTCACAGAATGCACACCGCAGCAGGAGTCTGACACCGCAGCGCTCTGTGCATTCGTCTATAGGTTGCCTCCAAGTGATGCCATTTTAATGGCTTCATAGATTTGTTTGACAGCACTATCATCAGTGTTGTGTAAATTGAAAGTTCTTTGTTTGTTTGATCCCGGGCTCCGCCAACTCAGCGTATGCGTCAGCGTATGAGTAGCACGGCTTGGGCGTGGCAAGTCGTGCGGTAAGTACTCGGAGCTGATGGTAGGTGTGGCGCCTCTCACCGACCTAATTACAACTTACAACTTATAACAAGGTTTATGAAGTATTATAAGTGCTGGTCATAATGCATTATAAGCTCAGCGGAACAGCACATTATAACTACCATACATAAAGTGTATTTAAGTTACTTATAAGTTCATTACATTTCATTATAAATGTGATATAATATAATAATAATAATAATAATAATAATAATAATAATAATAATAATGCATTATAGACCCAACCTTTAAGTAAAGTGTTACTGGAGTATCATGTCATGTAATTGTATTATCCAAGCTTCTTCTGTTCAGCCACCAACATGTGGAACCTACTATGATGTCATTACTGGATTTGTAATTCCATAACGCGTATATGCTCCCAGAAAATAATTGGAATCGAGACCTTGGAGTTTCTCAAACACCTCTGCACAGACAAGACAACCGGATCTCCATATGTGCCTATATATGGGGGCGTATCGGGTTTGTTTATGGTTATGTCTGAGTCATAGTGACATTCGTATATGGGCGTATCGGGCTTGTTTATGGTTATGTCTGAGTCATAGTGACATGCCTATATGGGCGTATCGGGCTTGTTAATGGTTATGTCTGAGTCAGAGTGACATGCCTATATGGGCGTATCGGGCTGGTTTATGGTTATGTCTGAGTCATAGTAACATGCCTATATGGGCGTATGGGGTTTGTTTATGGTTATGTCTGAGTCAGAGTGACATGGCCGTGGTCCTGCCTATAGAATATAGCCTATATTTGTCTCTCTCATTGTAGTAGGCCTACTGTATGTCCTTCCTTGAGCTGTTGCTGCTCTGCACAGCACGAGCAAAGGACTCTGGGAAATATAGATCCTATCAGGACACTGTCTAATTTCTTCCCCCGCCATCACTCATTTACTTGTTAAGACCCTTTTCTTTATTGGTAGATGATTGCAGTTTAATTAACATTGTTAACTGCATTAATCCATCAGCAGAGAAGCCAGCCACTCACGGGCCAGATACCAAGAAAAATCTCATTGTGTTCGTTCCCAGTTCTCTCATTGTCTATCTATATTTCTAAGGCCAGACTAACTAACTGTCTTTTACTGACCCATTCGTTCTCTTTAATTATTTCTCTGTTCCTCTCTCATTGTGTGTGTGTGTGTGTGTGTGTGTGTGTGTGTGTGTGTGTGTGTGTGTGTGTGTGTGTGTGTGTGTGTGTGTGTGTGTGTGTGTGTGTGTGTGTGTGTGTGTGTGTGTGAGTTTGTACACCCATGTGCGTCCATTTGTCGCCACCACCTCTATTTTACATTCATCTCCTCATTGCTTAACAAACCTGAACCCCAGCATGCCTATTCTGGGAGGAACATTCGCCAAAAATAGCAGATCTACAAGCTCACAACACATCGCAACGCTAGCTAGCTTATAGATAGCTGATTTTGGCGAAGAGATTTGGTGTAGAAAAAGCGGTCCAAGTACTGGCTGTACTGTAACTCTGGTCCGTTAGACTAAGAATAGAGGGATTTATGGGGTTAAATTCATGTTCATATTTCTGTGTCTCTCTCACTCTCTCTGTCACTCTGTCACCATCTCTCTCTCACGTCGTCCACAGCTTCTCCACACTTTCTTCTTTTCTTTTTGGGAATGGCCAGCGGCAATTATGCACACCGGGACTCCAGGAGGGAGAGGGAGCGCGGGAGCCAGGGAATTAGGAGGCTGTTAATGAGAGATGGACTGATAGAGAGCAGCACATATACCCAGTGGTGTAAAGTAACTAAGTACATTTACTCAAGCACTGTACTTAAGTAAAATGTTGAGGTATTTGTACTTTACTTGAGTATTTCCAATTTCCAATACTTTTACTTTTACTCCACTACATCTCAGAGGCAAATATTGTACTTTTACTCCACAAAAATTATTAAAAAACTTTAGTTACTAGTTACTTTGCAGATTATTACATTATAAAACACAAATTAACCACTTCAGCTATTAACCACCAAATTAACCACTATTTTATACCTAGGCTATTTGAAAATAGCCGATCTACAAGCTTGTTGAGCTTGTAGATCTAATATTTTCAAACATTTTTGTACTTTTACTTTTGGTACTTTAAGTATATTTTGATGCCAATACTTTTGTACTTTTACTCAAGTAACATTTTGAAGAGGCCTTTTACTTGTAACAAACTACTTCTACATTGTGGTATTGATACTTTTACAGTACTTAAGTAAAAAATGTCAGTACTTTTTCCACCACTGGCTGTCCTCCTTTGTCTCTGATCAGACCAAGAGATACATACAGTACAGTACAGAGCTATTGTAGAGCTACTCGCAGCACCTCCTCTTGCTTTTCAGAGATCACCGCTTTGGTGCCTTTAATTAACATAAAATATAGTGGGATAATTGTGGTGCAACATCCTGGAGCCTGAATGAATATCTGGAGGAAAGCTTACACTGCTTTGCACAGAATTCCTACCACCGATCCGTAATACACTTGATGATCATTGATTGATTTTTATTTATTGGTTATTGGTATTATTTATTTTATTAGGCAAAAAATGTAAAACAGCACAGTTACATTTAAAATACTTTGTCTAAAAGGTCCGTTCAAAAAGGTCCTTGCGGTCTTGTTTCCATTGAGGTCCTTGGTATTCAATTCATAGTCATATATAGTGGCACCAACAGTTCAAATATCAACACAAAAATACAGAAAAAATAACACTATATGTACAAATAAAAACAAAAGAAAAATGCAGGAAAAAAATGATGATGCTATACGTACAACAATGGGGGGGGGTCTGTCTGTAGGAAAAAGGTACTACCTCCTTATAGAGCTCGTCGGGTTAGGCATGTAACCCGAAATACCCGGGTTCCGACCCGTACCCGGCTCGGTCACGGGTCCATTCACAAGAAGTGACTCCGGGTCCGGGTCGGAGCCGGTACAGTCCGTCTCGGGTCTCGGTTCTCCGACTGTGAAATGGACGGTTCCACTAATACCCGAGTTGACCCGGCGAGCGGGTTTCTCGGGGCTCAGACTGTGAAATGCACGGTTCAATTAATACCCGGGTGGAGGGAGGGAGGTCGGTCGCTCAGAAGACAGACTGGTAGTGACGCAGTCAATGACTGGCTGCTATTTATATTATCATATCACTACATAATGTTATATCATTGACCTAAATGGCGATATATTAACAAGGATAGGATGATTAAAACATCTTTATGTCTGTATTAGCCTTGATGATCGTCTTTCTTGACCGAAGGCTCTGTCTGTATTAGGAACAACTTTGGACAGGTGGAAAACTTTAGTTAAACTTGCAGAGTGGCGCATTACTTTACCTGAGTTACATCTTCTGATACTTGTACTTGAATGTTGAAAGGAAATAATAATCCTGTTTAGTGTTTCACTACCACAAGCAAAGACTACAGCGCATATTAACGGCGCTGATCAACACACACGTTGAAAGGCTAGGACAAAGATACCAAGGATTCGACAGTGATGTCACTATGCAACAAGGAAGTAGCGACGGACGCTACGCCATGTTCGAAGTTGTTTTAAAGATAGCAAGGATTCGTCGGCGATCTGATGTGACATCACCGACGAATCCTTGGACATATTTTATCCACTCATTTATATACACCAGTTATATCAAATATTGTCGATTAACGTAACGCTTTGGTTAATGGTTAAAAATTGTAAAATAATCGAGTTAATATCAACATGTTGTTGTATACTCTGCAAAGCACAATGGAAACTCCAAAACCAATTATAATGTTAAACATTAACATTAAATGTGGTTTAACATTAGAAATTAACGTGGATTATAGTTGGCAATGAAGAAGGATTACAAACATCTAGAACGTGGATTTATTTTTGTATAGCTGTCCAATGAGCATTGGCTGGGATTATACATCATAATCATGGAGGCTATACATTTAGGTAAGAAAGTATGAAACAAGTCTTATTTAACGCTGGACAACTACAACTAGTAATGACGTTGGCAAAAAAAATTGCGTTCGGGTATTTCGGGGCATCGGGTTATGTACGGGTTCGGTTCTTGTATGTCACGGTTCTATACGGGTCGGGGTCCGACAGCTCTCGGTGCTGTTCGGGTCCGGAACGCAGATTTCTAACAATGCCCCGGGTCCATTCGGTTTCGGGTAATATTTTCGCGGGTCCATTCGGGTATCGGTCCTTCATATTGGACTATGGGCCGGGTCCATTCGGTTCCGGGTAATTTTTTCACAGGTCCATTTGGGTACGGGTCTTTATATTTTACCCGTGAAGACCTCTACCTCCTTATCATCTTGTGAAGCCACCACGAAGCCATCTTGGTATCGCATCTTGGCTGATCAGCAGATATTGGCTGATCAATAATAATTATATTATTATTATATTATTATATTAATATCAAACTATATATATATCAAACAAATATATACCATTTTTAAACAAGCTCCATACACTTTAAATCTATCATCTCTAGCCCTATTATCTACATTTGATTTGATATTTAAATTATTTGATTCAGTTAATCAGCTATAGCTGGCTAGCCATTACAGTCGCTTGCTAGCTAACCTGAATAGTTGAGACTAAAGGGCAAGGCCAGTCCACACCAATGCAACTCATTGCAACTCCGTGCAACATGCAACTACTTGCAACTATTTGCAACCATTAGTAGCAGTTCCAAGGAGTTACATTGGTGGACTGGCCTTAAAAATCAGGATTTCTCTCTCGTTACTACCTACTCCGCCAAAGGCCCTGCTAGATGACACATCTATAGTGTCCTAGCCTCGCGTGGCCAGACAATATCACACGACACACTGCGTGGATATTAGTCTGGTCCCTCTCAGCGATAGATTTTTTTCCAAGGGGCGGTTACAAAAAGATCCAAACGGACTCTATTGGTTAGACCTAAACCAATCAGAGCAGTGCTTCCTGCTACGTCACACACAAGCGCCGGTGCTGAAATAGTAAAGAACGAAAGCTAGCTCCACTCGTATTTAGTCTGGTAACCAGATGAAACTATTCTTAACACATCTTTCTTTCCAACTAAAGCTTTAAGGGCAATTGTTTGTTCGTCTTTTAGAAAATAAATATTTTCTACCGATGCTATGGCGGCGTCCATCTTTGTTGTGAAAAACTGAAAATGAGTCTCCTGCATTGTACGTCATTGCTCCAAATAAGCTGATAAGCCCCCCCACATTTGGATACTGGGCCCTGATTGGTCCCTCACGACTTCGGAGGGAGAGAAATTAAATCTCTATTGAGGGGGGCCAGACCTAATCTGCCAAGTCTAAAGTGCAATGCAATTTTGCAAAGGCAGATTCGTCTGGAACCAGGCTAATAGGAACCAGTAATGTGTGATGCAGATTTTGCAGAGTTTGTGTCCTGATCAGTGAACACATCCATGCAAATAGAACACAGGAAGTGCTCTTCAGACAGGAGACTGCTGGCAGATGCCATTTCTACACACTTGAGAATCAAAGTGAAAGTGTGAAACACTGCAAATATATAGTAAAAACTCCACTCCACTCCACCAGTGATGTCTGACTTTACAATAGCAGAATATTAAGCTCCGGGTCTGCCTTTCTATGATATAATGGTATCTTTATCTCTTTCAGTCTGTGACGGTGTCACTCTCTTTGACTAACACTCCTCACACTCTGTGTGTAATCAGCTTTTAAGCCAAGCTGACACATTTTTTTGCATAATCAAATAGTTCTCTGTTTAAACAAGGTACTATAATTGGAGCGAGGCATTAAAGAAACGTTGTTTTAAATCCATGATTAAATTACCACTGAATTGTGGGACATTGCTTGGTTCATGCGTGACGCGGGACAAACGTCCCATTTTCGGGACTGTCCTGCAAAATTCGACCCTACTCCAACTTGAACTTCCACTCATTTTAGAGGGGGTCCTATACATATAGATAAAACATTACTTACAATGCAAATACACAATACACATACACTTACAAATACAGTTAGCTTGCTCACCCTCTCCCACCCACACCCCCAGCCCTCAACTCATTTTAAACAAAGAAATGGAGAATACAGTCTAATGACCTGAATCAAAGTCAAGTACAAGCAGTTTAAAAGATTGTTCCAGTCAAATGGAGCTTTGTAGTGGAATTACCTGCGTCCAACTTCAGAAAAAAAGTTGAGGAACAATAAAATAGGGATATTGTGTATGTCTAAGTGGATATGGTGACGTATATGGAACCAGAGACTGTCTCAAATATAAAGGACAGTTAAAGTGAACACATTTAAAAAGGAATAGATACCAGTGAAGTTGCTTTCTTGCCTTAGATTACAGTACGTGTACTATACAGAGAACACTGCAGAACAGTGGTGCGTTCTGTATGGACACCTCAGTACAAATCTACAAAGGGAATTAAATAATGCATTAACCCCCTGGCGTCTCACGTTTTGTTTTATAATGCAATTTGAATGGGTCCCGGGTCATGGGTTTTCCTGGCCGACTTGGAAGGATTAAGAGGCTTGAGATGAGTATCTGTGGTGTTCTGATAGACAATATCAGCATAATCTACAATGGGAAGTT
>NC_137607.1:55580477-55590477 GCF_963280865.1 Gymnoscopelus braueri | reverse complement strand
AGTCATCATAGAATACATTATGTCCTAGTGTTGCTTAACCCATTTAGACCTGAGGTTCCGTTTCCCATTCTACAAATGTCTTCTAAAACAGATTTGCTATATCAGTGGTTCTCAAACTTTTTCATGTCAAGGACCCCCAAAATGATATGTATTTGGCCGCGGACCCCCATCTCAAAATATGTTGTTCCAGGGACCCCCCAGAACCAAAGATTTGAGTTAAAGATCAGGAAATTACAAAAACAAAACAAAAAGTGTTTGGAAGTTAGGAAGTTTTGTTCATCATTGATAAGAACAGCTCCTCGTAGCAACGCTATAATAATAATAATAATAATAATGGATTTTATTTATAACGCACTTTACATTTACAAGAAATCTCAAAGTGCTTACAGAAGGCAATTGCATAAAAACAGAAACATCACACCAATAAAAGAAAACAACAACTAAGAAACTGAAACAAAACAATTAAAACATGGGGGCATAAAGCCTAGAGGTAAAACCAGCTAAAAAAATGCTTTGCTAAAAAGGTCTCTTAAAGCAGTCGACCGACTGTGGTGCTCTCAGGTGGACAGGGAGGGCGTTCCACAGGGAGGGCGTTCCACAGTTCGGGGGCGACCGAGCAGAAAGCCCGGTCGCCCATGGTGCGTACAGTAGATTGGCCTTGCGGGTGTTGAGGAGGTTGGTGTTTGAAGAGCGGAGGTTGCGAGTCGAGGGTTGTAGGGAGACTAGGTCCTTGAGGTATGAGGGAGTGTTGCCGTGGATGCACTGATGTGTCAACAGGGATGAGCTTGTATATCTGCTATTTTTGAATAGCCAAAGTACAAAACGATGGTTTTGTACAAAACAAAGCTAAAATCTAAAATGACACACTCGCTTTCCCGGATTGAATGGGTTAACAATTATTCTACATTGACAACAGGTGTTGAGTTGAGAGTGTGTTTGTTTGCCCAGAGAGCAGACGTACGTAGTTCCAAGCAATAAGATCCTCGAGCTTCGCTTAGCTTCCAGGGGTGTTGAATTCACTCTGACTCATTATGTAAACACGGACAGAGAGAGAGTGTCCGGTTGATTTTTTTACTAACTCTGATTAGATCAATACCGGTGGTGTTGCTGCGTGTGCTTACTAAATAGACAGTCTAGGAAAGAACAAACATGACGCTATAGACTCCATTAATAGTTGTCATAGCAAGGGCAAAGGCATTCTCATGGACAGATTATTACACATTAACCCGATGCATTTAAAATGGTTGGTCTTGATAATGCCGGTATATCTTTTGCTGGTATATTTGAGGATTTGGGTTCCAGTCCAGATACAGTATAGGCCAGGGGTCTTCAACAGGGGGTCCGGGACCCCTAGGGGGTCCTAAGAGTTACTACAGGGGGTCCGCCAAATCTGTGTGTGTGTTTTTTTTACCTGAACCACTTGAACCCTAGCATCCCTTTTCTGAGGAGAACTTTAGCCAAAAATAGCAGATCTACAAGCTCACAACGCCTCGCGCTGCGAGGCGTTGTGAGCTTGTAGATCGGCAATTTTTGGCAAAGAGGTATAGGTGTAGAGGGAAAAAAGAGCTGACCAAGTAAACAAAAAAAGTTTAATCTGAAACACAATTTTATACAATATAGAGGGGGTCCCTGCTTCATCTCTCTCTCAGCTAAGGGGTCCTTGGCCTGAAAACATTGACGACCCCAGGGCCCTATGTTCAGAGTTGATGTTATTGCAAACAGAAAGTGCTGAGCAGGCTCTTTTCCCAACATATCTACATTGTGAGAACTGGAGAGAGAGGTCAGGTTGGAGGGAGTCACAACAGGACGAGAGATAGATGTCTCCATGTTAGGTCATATATGGCACACTTTCTATACATTACACACAAACAATACCACACACAGCACGTTGAGCATCACGGCACCCGAGGGTTTCTGACCTATTTAGGGCCCGTATAATTACATACGCGTGCGTGTGCACACACACGCGCGCGCACACGCATGCCCACATACATGCACATGCACACACACATGCAGAGACCTTTACTGTACAATTTATGGCCTATAATGGGTGGTCTTACAATACAGTAGCTCTCCTTCAGACCCTCCTCCTGCTAGACTCTCATCTTTGGCTTTACATACACACACACGCGCGCGCACACGCGCACACACACACACACACACACACACACACACACGGTTGGATGACACGCGGTTCTAGCTATTTAAAACTGCAGTAACTTATATTAAGTAACATTTTATCTTCTACTATGATTAAAAACGGATAGACTCTGATGTTTAACCAAATGGCTCGTTTCTTCCCATGTCTGCTGTGTGTGTTATTCTTTTGTCTCCATTATTAAAATGTGTAACAACAGCATCAATTTCAGTACAATTATGGGAATGGAGGTAAGTGAACGGGAAGAAGGAGAGGTGGAGTGTGTGGGGGCGGGTTGTGTGTGTGTGTGTGTGTGTGTGTGTGGGGGGGGGGGTTGATTGATTCCGTCTCTGCGCCAACACCCTGGCACTCGATACAGGAGGCAGAGAATGAAAGAGTTTATATGTGTGTGTGTGTGTGTGTGTGTGTGTGTGTGTGTGTGTGTGTGTGTGTGTGTGTGTGTGTGTGTGTGTGTGTGTGTGCGGGTGCGTGTGCGTGTGTGTGTGCGTGTGTGTGTGTGTGTGTGTGTGCGTGAGAGAGGAGGGAGGCACACAACGGTTTACACGTGGGGGCATGACTGTGCAGACGCTGGTCCCATATGCACTTGTTGTCTCATGTTCTTGTTGAGTCGACCACCCGAAATAAGTAGGAAAGGAGGTGGAGAGAGACCTCTCTCTCTACCTCTCTCTACCTCCTTTCCTATTTTTTGTTCGGGGGGGAAGAGAGAGAGAGAGAGACAAAGAGAGAGAGGGAGAGAGAGACCTTGGACATGGGGGACCCTGCCAACGATATAATAGCGCCGCTCAGAGAGGAGCCGGTGTCCTCTGGGTTCTTATGTAATGTTGGTGGCACTACTGCAACCTCGCGCTGTACACCCCATCAACGCCAACCTATACAGCGCACCTCCTTTACCCATCCCCCTGGCTGTCTATGTGCTTTCTCTCTCTCCTCCTTACCCCCACCCCACCCACCCATCCCTCCACTCCCTGTCATCCCTACTCCCTATACCGCCATCCCCTCTTACTCCTCCTCCTCCTCCTCCTCCTCCTCCTCCTCCCTGTCTCTATCCCTCTCTCCTCATACCACACAGCTCCTCTTAGTTATCTGCTCTGGTCTCTTGGCAGTAACAGTGTTTTTATTATCTAGCCTCACCTGTGCCAGGATGGGTCAGATACTGCAGTGTAGCCGTCTTCACACAGTCAGCTATCACCCAGCAGTCAATGCAGGGACACAGAGAGAGAGACACACAGAGAGTGAAGGAGAGAGAGAGAGAGGGGGGGAGATAGAGTCCGGTCAAGATGTACTGTAAAGGCTTTAATTTGCATGTACTGTATGCAAATAGTGTGTGTGTGTGTGTGTGTGTGTGTGTGTGTGTGTGTGTGTGTGTGTGTGTGTGTGTGTGTGTGTGTGTGTGTGTGTGTGTGTGTGTGTGTGTGTGTGTGTGTGTGTGTGCGCGCGCGTGTGTGCGCGCGTGCACAAGCATACGTGTGTATGTGTGTGCGTGTGCATGTGTGCGTGTGCGTGTGTGGCTGTGTGTGGCTGTGTGTGTGTGTGTGTGTGTGTGTGTGTGTGTGTGTGTGTGTGTGTGTGTGTGTGTGTGTGTGTGTGTGTGTGTGTGTGTGTGTGTGTGTGTGTGTGTGTGTGTGTGTGTGTGCGTGCGTGCACAAGTATGTGTGTGCGTGCGTGTGCATGTCCGTGTGTGGCTGTGTGTGGCTGTGTGTGTGTGTCGTGTGTGTGTGTGTGTGTGTGTGTGTGTGTGTGTGTGTGTGTGTGTATGTGTGTGTGTGCGTGCCGTGCGTACACATTCACGCGTGTGTTTCAGCTGCAGTCGGCCTGGTGATGCGTCACTGTGGCCGTGGGCCTTCTTCGGAGGGGGTGGCAGACCAGATATGGCATGCTGTCGCCAGAATGCCAGGCTTGGTCTCTGCTGCCAGTTGCCAAAGAACCTCAATCGATCCTGACAGCTCTGTGTGTCACCACCAGGACACAGAAAGAGGCACAAACTGGGGGAGAAAATCCGAGGACAGGGTCACCTTGCGTTGTCTTGTCTGCTGTCCGTAATTGGAGAAAGTACTGTATATAGGCTACAGTGAGAATTCCACATGGAACATAGAGGCTGCTACGTTCATCATCAAGCAAATCCTCTGCCGTGTCAGCAGAGACTCCCATATCCGGGAGGCCGTGTTCAGACACTTATGGGTACATAAGTTTCTCTCTTTCAGAGTTACATTAGCACTCTGAATTGTACCCTGTATTGCAGCTGCCACAGCACATTTCACCCATGAAAGGTTCGCTACGCACACATGCGCTTTTCCAACAATGACCCGTTTCATAATCATACCATTACATACATTTACACTTGGGACCTGCCCCTGTACAAGTACCGACCTCTATTACTGATCACTGAGCAATTCTACAAGAACAATTAGGGGGTTTAAAATGTTGAAAATGTCTGTCAAGGGGAGGGGAGAACATTATTCACTCACTCACTGTCCAGATTCAAACCTGCTAATAGCACCAGTGCTGTAACCTTTAGACACTGATCCTCACTCAAGAAATTGGAGGTTGAATTTATTAGAATCAAAACAAAACAAATCATATCTATTTTACAGATTTTCCCGGATGAGGATTCAAGCTGGTGTCATCGAGACTGGTTACACTACAGGCTTGCTTCTTTAACCCATTAAGGCCGTTTCTACAAAATGTCTTCTAAATCTTAACAGTTTTTGGAAAAAACGTATGTTGCTATGTCAGTGGTTCTCAAACTTTTTCATCATTGTCAAGGACCCCCAAAATCATATGTATTTGGACGCGGACCCCCATTTCAAAATATGTTGTTCCAGGGACCCCCAGAAGAAAGATTTGAGTAAAAAAAATTGCTTTAAAAAAATATATTCAAAGATTTGCACACATTTTCATGATTTTTCAAAAATATTTTCAAGCTCGTAGCGCGAGCTTGTAGATCTGCTATTTTTGAATAGCCAAAGAAATCTTAAAATGACACAGATGCGTTCCCGGTCTTAATGGGATAACCTCTCCAGTAAACTCAGAAAAAGGGATACATTGGCGGTCATTTCCTCTGCATGCAATGCAGGACCGCTTGGCACGCTGCCCTGTCAGGGTATTTGCCAGGCCCGTAAAAAACAGGATTGCCGCGCCTTATGTGGAAGAGAAATAGAAGGAGGTGGAGGGAGGACACGACCCCCACGAGAGAGAGAGAGGGACAGAGGAAGGAGAAGGAGTGAAAAGGAGAGAAGGAGACAGATGTAGACACAGACGAGGAGGAGATCGTTTAGAAAGATCAGATCACCCGAATAGAACCCTGGATCACCTCTGCTTTGAATTCAATCAATATCATCGGTCACACAGGACCTTCCTCAATGATCACATAACACCAATAATATGTCATTTGTCTCTCTGTACATTTCGCTGGTTGTGTGCCAGATCTGGCACACAACCAGCGAAATGTACCTGTGATACAGGAGGACCATGACACACAGGAGGATAACGCATTGTGTTCCTATCCAAGCCCAAGAACAGTCCCATCTCAAACCTTTAAAACCCTGACTAACATCTCTTACTCTACGTCTCTCGATTGATGACCTTGACCTTTGACTTTTTCGACCAAAAACGTATCCGTCTCTTCAGGGCAGCCTACTGATAATTATTCAAACTTTTATGAAATATTTGTCCAAAATCTGCCCATATCTTTTTTCCTACCCTTGATTATGACCTTGACCTTTCACCTTTTTGACCTAAAAGTTATTTGTGCAGCCTACTGATCATTCAATAAGACAATTCAGCCATCTGTACTAACAGTCAGACCTCTTGACCTTGAGACCTTGACGTTTGACCCTTTCAATCCAAACAGATCTAAGTCTATTGAGCTTTCCTTTCAGTCTTCATGACAATCTGCCCACATCTTGCTAACAAACAAAAACGCAAACAAACAAACGGAACCGATTACAATACCCTGCCAAGCTTTGCTGGGTGTGGGCAGGGTATTGCGATGATGCTCTCCGCTTGTTAATATACAACTACAAAGTGCCCACCTAAAAGCCCCCCATACGCCCAAATCTCCCACTCCCCACCGCCACCACCACACCACTGCTCAGTTTCCAGTATAGCCCTGTTGATGTGAATGGGTGGTGGGGGAATGTGCTCTCTGTATAGCTTCCTATGGCACATGCACACGGTAGAGCGGTCCCCCTAGTGGCCATAATCTGGGTCAAAAATTGACTATTTATGCAAATTCTACAAACTGTATGCAAATTAAAGGGGCAAAAGTAGCTTACCCTAGTAGCCAGACCCATGAGCGATATTTGTGCCAAGTTTCAAGGCAGTTGGACTACTGGTCTGCTGTGGGACCCCGGACACACACAATCACACACACACACACACACACACACACACACACACACACACACACACACACACACACACACACACACACACACACACACACACACACACACACACACACACACACACACACACAGTGGTGTAAAGTACCTAAGTACATTTACTCAAGTACTGTACTTAAGTACACTTTTGAGGATTTTTTACTGTACTGGAGTATTTCCCGTTGTCTATACTTTTACTTCTACTCCACTACATCTCAGAGGAAAATATTGTAGGCCTACTTTTACTCCACTACAATTATTTAAAAACTTTAGTTACTAGCTACTTTGCAGATATAAATTATGATATTATGAAACATACATTAACCACTTTAGCCTATACCTAGGCTATTTGAAAATAGCCGATCTACAAGCTCACAACGCGTCGCATCTTTGTAGATCTGCTATTTTCAAACATTTTAGTACTTTTACTTTTGGTACTTTAAGTATATTTTGATGCCAACTCAAGTTTACTCAAGTAAATTTTGAATTCTGGACTTTTACTTGTAACAGAGTATTTCTAATTCTATATTGCAGTATTGGTACTTTTACTTAAGTAAAACATCTGAGTACTTTTTCCACCACTTTTTCCACACACACACACACACACACACACACACACACACACACACACACACACACACACACACACACACACACACACACACACACACACACACACACACACACACACACACACAGGCGGGTTACATCTATACCCCCCAGCAAAAACACTATTTTCCAGATGGCTCTCCTCAATGTTCGCTCAATAAATAAAATGGAAAAGGCCCTGTGGTTAAAAGATTTATTTACAACTCGCAATCTGGACTTCCTGCTATTAACTGAAACCTGGGTAAATCCGGGTGACTGTACATCCTTCTCTCACCTCCTTCCCCCCGACTGCTAATTTTTTAGCTCCCCCCGGACCTCCAAGAAGGGCGGGGGTCTAGCGACAGTTTTTAAATCAAGTCATCAATGCCAGCTGCTTCAACCAGAAGTCACGTACTCGAGTTTCGAGCTTCAGCTTTTTAAATTGAACCTGTCGTCTCCTGTTTTATGTGTGCTGCTTTACAGGCCTCCAAAAAGCAATAAGGATTTTATCAATGAGTTTAGTGATTTTTTATCTGGTATAATGGTCTCATATGACACCTTCATAATTAGTGGTGATTTTAATGTGCATCCATGTTGCCCATCGAATCCCCTGGCAAAGGACTTTTTAAGCCTCATTGACACTTTTAATCTCACTCAATCAGTTAATGTGCCTACCCATGAAAAGGGCCACATCCTGGATCTTGTGTTGTCATTTGGTTTAACTGTTTCTGTCACAAATGTCACTCCTACCTGCATTTCCGACCACTCATCCATCTTTTTCACCGCCAAAATTCCCTGTTCTGTAAAAAAAACCATTGCATTTATTCGTCGCACGCGTACTATCGACTCCTCAACTCCCTCACACTTCTCTCTCAGTTTCGATGCGCTGGTGCCAACCGCCCTGGCCCCAACCCATTCCTCCAACCCTGATACACTTCTCGACAATTTTAACTCCACATGCACTACTATTTTAGATTCCATTGCCCCTTTTAAAAACAAACGCCCAAAAACCCTCTCTGAACCATGGCTCAACGAGTCCACTCGCACCCTACGACGCACCTGCAGGCGCGCTGAGCGTAAATGGCTCACTGATAAACTCCACATCTCCCTTGAATTATTTCGAAACTCCCTCTCCGATTACCATAAATCAGTAAAAGCTGCTAAATCAGAATACATTTCCAGTCTAGTCACAAACAACTGCCATAAACCCCAGGTTCTGTTTAATATCTTAAACTCTTTCACAAATCCACGAGACGATCCTCTCATTCCTCCCTCCGCCACTCTCTGTGCTGATTTTTTAGTTTTCTTCACAGGTAAAATCTCAACCCTTAGATCAGCTCACACCCCCACTACTCTTGACCCAGTGCCTTCTCCATGCCCCCCCGCTAACACTCTAGATAATTTCACGCCAATAACCTTGACCTCCCTCACCGACATAATTATGCATCTTCGACCCACAAACTGCCCTTCAGACTGCATACCTTCCCGGCTCCTAAAGGAGGTCTCCGGTACTGTTGGTCCAAGCATCCTCACCTTAGTAAATAGTTGCCTCACCTCTGGATCTGTCCCAGCTGCCTTTAAGCATGCTGTTGTAAACCCGTTAATAAAAAAGAAAAATCTCGACCCCTCAATCCTGTCAAATTTTAGGCCAATTTCTCAGCTACCATTTTTATCAAAGGTTCTGGAAAAAGTAGTTTATTCACAATTACAATCATTCTTACTCACCCATAACCTACATGAAAAATTTCAATCAGGTTTCAAACCAGGCCACAGCACGGAGACAGCTCTCCTCAAAGTTTTTAATGACTTGATTTTAACAGTTGACAATGGTAATCCTGCCATCCTTGTGCTCCTCGACTTATCTGCTGCATTTGACACAATAGACCACCAAATTCTTTTAAATAGGCTCCAACATCATATCGGCATCACTGGCTTGGCCCTAACCTGGTTCGAGTCATACCTCGCAAATAGAACCTTCGCTGTTCATTTGGGGAATTTCTCCTCGCCTTGCGCCCCCCTTACCTGTGGGGTCCCCCAAGGCTCCATTTTAGGCCCACTCCTGTTCCTTTTATATATGTTGCCTTTAGGATCCATATTTGAAAAACATAACATATCATTCCAACCACGATATCCAAATTTACTTACCTATACTAACTAACTCCGCCAACTCTTTCCAGTCACTACTCGGATGTCTACATGACATAAAATCTTGGATGAACAATAACTTTCTTACTCTCAACGAAAATAAAACGGAAATTATACTATTTGGCCATATCCCACCCTGCAATATCCCGGACACCATCACCCCTCTTATCCGCCCATCTGCCAAAAATCTCGGTGTAACCCTTGACAGTTCTTTCAAATTCAATCAACACATCAGCTCCGTGGTTAAAACCAGCTTTTTTCAGTTAAGGCTTCTGGCCAAGATTAAGCCTTACCTCCCCCGCCACCAACTGGAGATGGCTATCCATGCCTTCATTTCATCCAGATTAGATTACTGCAACTCTTTATACACCGGTTTGGATCATAAACAGATCAGACGCCTTCAACTAGTTCAAAATGCTGCTGCCCGCCTCCTTACAGGTACAAGAAGGCGTGAGCATATTACCCCTGTCCTTGCCTCTCTACACTGGCTCCCCGTGAATTTTAGAATTGATTTTAAGGTGTTTTTATTTGTCTATAAATCACTAAATGGGCTCGCTCCATCCTACCTCTCCGCACTTGTCAAACCATATGTCCCAACCAGGGAATTGAGGTCTGCCGAAAATTATTTACTTGAAGTTCCAACCAGAAATTTTAAAAAGACCAGGGGTGACCGCTCTTTCATGGCCACGGCCCCGCGACTCTGGAACAGCCTGCCCCTCCACATCCG
>NC_137607.1:55567977-55570477 GCF_963280865.1 Gymnoscopelus braueri | reverse complement strand
GAAACACAAAATAGTCAGAGAAGACATAAAACACCATAAAAACACCACCAGGGGGCTTAATGAAGTTCTAACAACCTCATAGACACATGAAAAACAGAAAAAGTGCGAAACCACGGCACCACCTCTTTAAAGGCTGTGCTTGCCCACTGTTCTAACCGCTACACCTATCGGTAGGTGCAGATCCCCAATCCTCCAGCAATGTGAGACTAGTTTAGGCCGGGCTTATCAGCAGTGACCATACGTTCTCTAAGCAGGATTGTTCTTATAAACCCATAACCTGAAGGGCCGCGAGCTTCTCCTAAGCTGTTACCGTGCCAATGTTGTTCT
Organism: Gymnoscopelus braueri; assembly: GCF_963280865.1. Classification (NCBI taxonomy): domain Eukaryota; kingdom Metazoa; phylum Chordata; class Actinopteri; order Myctophiformes; family Myctophidae; genus Gymnoscopelus; species Gymnoscopelus braueri. The sequence goes on along the minus strand of NC_137607.1, from coordinate 55,570,150 downwards.
ACTACGCATTTGCGATGACAGGGCTTTCCTCCATGCTGCTTTCAAAAGTGAAGACTACTTGAAACGCTGACCGACAACCACCCACAGAGGCAGGTCTTTCAGTTTGCAACACAAGCAGATTTATATGGGGAAGCTTAACAAAGGCGGGAGGGGGAAAGCAACCCAACAGCCATATAACACAAATTCTTCCCGGACAGGTAATTTGAGTTCAAAGCATACACTGAGGAGACACTTTGCAGCATTAGTAGCCCCTGGGCTGATCAGACCACGGCTGTCAGTACTTTGCTAATTAGAGCCCAGATGTCATCACTTCAGGCTGATAAAGAATGTGAACAGGCACATATCTTCCTTAAATCAGCTGATCCAGGGCTCAGCGCTGGCCTTGGTGCTGAAATCTCTCCTCAGCTCTCTGCTCACCTCGGTGGTTGCGCCTGTACCGGGCCCAAATTGACCCTCCACGGCGCACGTACACACACACTCGCGCGCACGTGCACGCGCACGCACACTCGCACACACACGCACATACACACACACACACACACACACACACACACACACACACACGGACATGCACAGATTGCACACGCACACGCACAGCAAGTAGTGTATTTTCCGGCTGTCATTCTGTACGCGCTTCTGACCTTGTTGTCCAAACATGACTCTTCATTCTACCTTTCCATTACTATTAAGTTAGTGCACAGCTTGCTGTCACTACCCATCAGTGTGCCTACCAGTACTGTATGACAATGATTCAGATTGATACATCTCATACTGTTCATAAAATCTCTTAAATGAAGAGAGATTAACCCATTGAACCTCAGGTAATATGCACACAGGGATGTCCAATAATCATCAAACATGTATGCTATAGGGTGCCCGCTGGCCTAGCGGACCGGGCGCATAGGCCGTTCAATCCAGCTTGACAGCGTGTCGCAGGTTCGACTCTCGATCCCGATGACCTTTGCTGCGTGTGACCCCCCCATCTCTCTCCACATTTCCTGTCAGCCTACTTTCCTATCAATAAAGGCAGAAAAAGACCCCAAAAGACACCATACACCATAGACTCATTCAATTAATATTGGACAGATTCAGTAACATTATTCCCTTCAATAACATGAGTTGTAGCTGCCGAAGACCTGGATAATGATGTTTATCTCTAATAAAGTTTTGTAGGAGCTTCGAGAGCGGTGTGCAGATATTTTCGGTGCCTTCTGAACAGTTTTTATCCTGCACCCGTCGAATCCTCGGATGTGTGTGCGTTACCTTGGAGTGTGGCTTCAATAACATAACACAAACATCCCACAGGCACTGCCAAAATAAGGTAACGTGCACTTCAAGCGCGCACTCTGCACACACCTGAGACAGAGTGAGACAGACACTCACAGACACGCACGTGCGCACACACACACACACATCATATGGGAAGGACCATGGATGGAGGTGAACACAAACGGACAGACTTGCATAAATTGTGTATATACCCTTTCTTTTTCAGAATAAGAATTATAAAATGAGAGAGAAAGAGTGATGTGTGACATGGGCAATGTTCCTTACATTGGGGGATCGAATGTTTCCTCGCAGTCAGAGCCAAGTTTCCAGGGAGGCTGAGTTAGTATGTATTGGCAGCTGTGAATCAATGCTTTATGCTTGCTTATAAATTAGCCCCATGGTACCGTGCATGGCTCCTTACCCCTGCATCCTAACAGGCAGGTGAAGGATGAAGCTAATTGCAATCACTCAGCAGGCCCTGTGTCAGAGGCAGCCAGCACTGATAGCACCCCTCCTGTTTCACTGATAGCACCCCTCCTTTTTCACTGATAGCACCCCTCCTTTTTCACTGATAGCACCCCTCCTTTTTCACTGATAGCACCCCTCCTTTTTCACTGATAGAACCCCTCCTTTTTCACTGATAGCACCGCTCCTTTTTCACTGATAGCACCCCTCCTTTTTCCTACTCTAGCATTTCACCTCACTGTTAACATTAACATTAACTACTGTATAATGGGGAGCTAATTTAATCAACAAGTTTATGACTGTGGTTCAGAATGATTACTTTGAGTTGGGTGTGTTTAATTGCTTCAGAGGTCTTAATTTTCGTGTCCCAGACATGCGTGGCAGGCTGGCAGTCGGAGGAAGCTGTGTGAACAATACAGGTTGGATCATGTAGTCAAGA
>NC_137607.1:55320477-55565477 GCF_963280865.1 Gymnoscopelus braueri | reverse complement strand
TAAAACCCTTCCCTGTTGCTGGTGAGCCGTTGGCCTTTCCCCTCTTCTCCAGTTAACTGATGTCTGTGGGCGGTTAACACTGCTTCACTGATCCACAACTCATGGAATATACTACTCATCTCTCTGTCTCTCTCTCTGTGTCTGTTTCTGTCTCTTTCTTTCTCTTTTCCCTCTCTGTTTACTTCTTTGTGTTCCTCTTTCCATTTCTTCTCTCTGTACTGTATGTAGGCCTATGCATATACCGTGCATTTATCTCATTCATTCACTCTCTCTCTCTCTATCTCTAAGAGGTTTCCCCTATTTCTCTATGTTTCCCTGTGAGTGTGTGTGTACTGTATATCTGTCTCTCCCCCACAGAACAGTCCAGAGGCAGTGTTGATTTCGTCGACTAAAACTATGACGAAAAATGTTCGTCGACTACCTTTATATATAAAAACTAAATCAAAACTAAGCTATGATGACTAAAACTAAGACTAAATATATTGACAATTTCGTCAACAAATAAAAACTAGACTAAAATGTTAGGGACTAGTGGAGAAGAGATCCAGCAGAACTAAAAGACAACTCGTTTTATGTTTGGTTGCGCTCGGGTGTTGCGCTCTGAAAATAGCAGATCTACAAGCTCACAACGTGCTATTTTCAGCATGCAACGGAGTGTAAAATCAGCCATTACGACGCCATCAAGGCACCGCCAAAATACATTTTAGTCGACTAAATCAACTGTAGATTTAGTCGACTATAACCTTATGACATTTAGTCGACTAGAACTAGTCAAAAAGTAAAACATTTCAGATGACTAAAATATGACTAAAACTAAATGAAATTTTATTCAAAAGACCATGACTAAAACTCTAAATTGGCTGTCAAAATCAACACTGGTCCAGAGGAACCACTGCAGCACTACGTATGCACACGCAGATGTCCACACTGATGGCTTTATTGTACCACAGTTTACCTCATCTGTCCTTCTTTGGATGGTTTCACCCAGCAGTACTCAGCAGACGTTCACACCGCTTTCCTTTACAGACTTTTTTTCCAAACAAATTTTCATTTACGAGCTGTGGCCCTGTGCCAGGATTTATTGGATTTATATGCCTCGCTCTAGCTCCATTTGTCATTTTGCTGCTCAATGCAGTATTTACGGAAACTTACAGTATATATGGCAGCAGTGTGTGTGTGTGTGTGTGCCTGCGCTAGTAAGCATGTGTGTGCCACTGTGCCTACATGTGTGTGTTCATTAGAGGTTGACATCAACATGCCAACTGCTGCTGGCATACTGCGTGAACAGAAAATAAGACTGCGGACAATTTGAATCCTAACATGATGCATAAAGCTATAAGTTCCAGTGGTGGAAAAAGTACTCAAATGTTTTACTTAAGTAAAAGTATCAATACTGCAATGTAGAAGTACTCTGTTACAAGTAAAAGGCCTGTATTCAAAATGTTACTTGTGTAAAAGTACAAAAATATTGGAATCAAAATATACTTAAAGTACCAAAAGTAAAAGTTTTTTTTTTTTTTTAAATAGCAGATCTACAGTACAAGCTCACAAAGCGTCGCGATGCGACGCGTTGTGAGCTTGTAGATCGGCTACTTTCAAATAGCCTAGGTATAAAATAGGGCTAAAGTGGTTAATGTATGTTTTATAATGTAATAATTTATATCTGCAAAGTAACTACTGTAGTAACTAATGTTTTCAAATCATTGTAGTGGAGTAAAAGTACAATATTTGCCTCTGAGATGTAGTGGAGTTAGGGGTGTGCCGATATATCGTCCCGCGATATATCGCGATACGTTTTCGTGACGATATGTATCGTTTTTTTTTTACAATAATAATAATCAGGCATGCAAACAGCCCCGAGGTGAAAAGGGTGACAACATGTTGTTTTTTTCGGGTCAGGTGTCACACTATTGCCCTATTTGGATTCAAAACGTCTATTGTAGCTGAAAAGCTACAAGTTTGCGTCTGAATAATACAAAAACTGAATTATTTGTTATTTATTTTTTCTCCCCCATATATTTTTTATATGTATCGTATCGAAATCGTATCGAAGTTGTGAGCCAAATATCGTATCGTATCGTTTGGTGAAATTAGTGTATCGGCACACCCCGAAGTGGAGTATAAGTAAAAGTACTGATAATTGGAAATACTCCAGTTAAGTAAAAGTATCACAACATTTTACTCAAGTACAGTACTTGAGTACATACTTAGTTACTTTACACCACAGAGCAGTGAAGACCACAGGGTACATTCATGTCTATATCCCCCATCATGCAGCAGGCCTGCAGGTTCACGCCAAGGATTTCCTTTCCTCAGCAATCCTGCAAAACACACAAGAACCAGAGAGCTATAATACTCTGCCTAGCAGACCGCAAACTGCAGCCTGGAGATCATTTGCTTGATTCCAATCCTACTGAAAGAGAGGAGATGGGGGGAAATGGAGGAGGAGAGGGCAGAGAGAAGACAGAAAGCTTGACAGAAGGAGAGGAGAGAAGGGAGGCAAATAATGATGATCTCCTTAGCCGAAGCCCCCCATCCTTCTCATCACTCCTGACAGGCCACTCGAGACGTTTACCCCTCTGTCAGATCTGTGTAGCCGGGGTTCATAAGGTCTGCTGTACCCGCCGCCATATGAGGATGAGGCGTCTTCTTAGAGAGGGAGGGAGCTGTCAGTCACCGAGATCTTTGTACATGCATGGCAACAAAGATTCCACCTATATCAAGTGAGATCTGTGGAAGGGCTGGCAGGGGATATCACTTCACAGAGTAAAATGCGGATAATGTATGGTGAGTGTGATGGCTGACTCAGCAGCCACACATTGAGACTATAATTTATGGTAACTCTTCCTTTTGGTTTATATATTTAGTGTGTTTATTTTCAGTTGTACATTATTAACCAGTTGAAATACTGTAACATAATGTATTGTTTAGTTGTTTTTCTGTGAGTTCATTTGCATTTGAGTTGACAGAGTTTTCTTTGAGTTACCGGTTGTGTGGGAGGCTGCTGACAGAAATGGACATGATGGGCTGGCCAAAGGAATGGCGATCAGCTGCTCCATATCTGAAGCTAATGTGGACAATTGGACTGCACCACAGTCTCTCTGCACCATGGGGAGGGGCAAGGGTTATTAGAGTGTTTAAGTGGTAGTCTTTGTCTTTTCCCCCTTTGTGTTCACAGTGGTCTGACCCATCCCTATATGTGTCCACCCCATGTGTCATTTAGGTTGGTTCAGTTTTCAGTTCAGTTGTTTTGATCAGTCCAATTGCTGTGTAGTTATTTTGTTTGATTTCGTTTATTTTGAGCACATTTATTTTTGTTATCTATTAAGTCATTTATTTGCAACAAAGAAAAAGAAAAAGAAATTAAAAAAGAGAACAATATTTTTAAACCAACAAAGTTTCCCGGTGTCTCTGCTTCCGACCAACTCGGTCCCTGACAGTGAGGGTAACACCCTCAGAGTTAAAGGGATGTTTGAAAGTGAAAATATCCCTTTAAATTAAAACTCAGGGTTTTATTGTGTACTGTTGTATATCACCTCAGTGGGGAGGGCGGTCGTCACTGCACTATAGCAACTACCACAAGTTGGTCTTGCGTCTGTTCAGTAGGGAGCTGAAACAAAAAAAAAGGCACGGATTTCCGAGGCTAGTAGGGAGCTGAATAGTGTGTTCCTCCACATACAGTATGTTGTGTCCTCCTGGTGAAACTCCTCACTGCAAAGAAGCAGTGACTCATACTATATATCAGAGGAGACAATTGTTCGTCTACACTCTACACCCTCCCTAACGAACTAACAAGTACAGCTCAGCAGCAACAAGGGACCAGTGGGAATTGGCAGAATAACTAAATTGGGACAAAATGGGGTAAAAGATACAAAAATATATGTAACTTTCCAGAGGGATTCAGCACTGTTATCCTCATTACCTGACAAGACGTGCGTGTGTGTGTGTGTGTGTGTGTGTGTGTGTGTGTGTGTGTGTGTGTGTGTGTGTGTGTGTGTGTGTGTGTGTGTGTGTGTGTGTGTGTGTGTGTGTGTGTGTGTGTACTGTCTATACAGTGTGTATATATATATATATATTTCTTTTGATTTTCTTCATTGTTGTATACACTTGCCTCAGAAATAAAATGTTACCCCAAAAGACCATTTTATGGAATGAACTGTACTATGCCAGCCAAGTCAGTGATTATCTTTTGACTCATAATTAAATGAAATAACGAGGGTACTAAAGCAGTAATATTCATGTGTGGGACATGCAAGCATGAATGTTGGAGCTGCACTGTGATACTTTATCCATTTGTAACCAAATGGTACCCCTATATGGGTCCACTTGGCTACATTTGTTCGGTATGCTTTCAGAGTTAAATGAACACTCCGTATTTCACTGTGTAGATAGGCTGAGGGCGGGACTGCATTGAGAGTTGAGTTATGTGCAGTTAATGTGAATCCAGCCATTGAGAGAGAGAGAGAAAGAGAGAGAGAGAGAGAGGGGGGGGGGGGGTAGATAGAGCAACAGAGAGGGGGGATAGAGATAGAGAGTATCTGTAGGAGTATAATTAACTCTGTGGTCTGCCTCTCTGCAGACCTGCGGCACAATGCTTCGAACTGCTGAATCAGTACACAGAGACGGAGCAGAGGAGGGTATAGGAGGAGAGTGAGGAGAGGAGAGGGGTGCAGTGGGTGTGTGTGCTAGTGAGAGAGTGAGAGTTAGGAATGGGGCAAGCCAAGTAGAGAGGGAGAGAGGGAGGAAGAGGGAGGGAGGGAGGGGGGAGAGAGAAAGAGAGAGAGAGAGATGAAAAGTATAACGTGAAGGGGTGGGGATAATCCTGCAGTTAGAACCTTATGAATGAGGCTCTGGGAGTGGGAATGCTGGGGTATCCCTCATTGATAAATGAGGGAATGTTGATAGAAGAATACATTTTTAGTACCCTGTACCTTGTATTTTTAATACAGGGTAATGGGAGCTCAAACAGATAATTAAACTGCTGCAGCACTTAGCGGTGCCAGTGAGTATATAAATGGTATATGCACTTTCTAGTATAGGCCTATGTCTTACGTACTATAGTATGAACTAGAATGACTAGATTGACTATACCACATAAAACTGATAAGGAGAAGGTAGACCGCCTGCCTGGCTGGCTGCATAATAGTTGACTTTTCAATGAGTGTTGAACATCTGCAGATCTTTGAAGGACAGGAGTGCACCGGCTAAGTCACTAACATCAAGAGAACAGTGACATCTAGAGGTAATGCAATGTATGTGAACGCTAATGAAGTTTACTGCAGAACTACTGGTGTGAGGCAGTGATCCCCCAGCCATCAGCCCCCGACCTCTGGGATAGCAGCAAAATGCAAAGGGCAAGTCTCTCTCCATTACTGAACCCAGCTCTGAATATGGTAACTGGACACATTTTATCATTTATGTATGAATACCCTGTAGGTCAATGTCCATTTTGTTTGTAAATAATTGATTGCGTTTAATAGGGGGTTCCCCACCCAACTTGAGTAGCTATACAGTAACAGTATCTGTTACAGTATGGCCAGAAGAAGGTCATATATGATGGGTCAGCAGGCTGAACTGTGGGTCGCTGACCCAGTGTAAAAAGACCTTAGTCACCGTTGAGGCCTGGTCTCTCTCTTGTCACCGTGCTGGGAGGCAGAGGCAGTGTCACATGTATAATGCATCACTGTGGGTGTCGGGTAAGCAGCAGACAGATGGAGAACAATGGAACTAAAGGCTACTGGTGAGGGGGGAGACATACAGTAGCTACATAGAGGCAGACAGATATGTGTCTAGCTTGAGGTATGTTGTTTACTGGAGTTACATATATAGGCCTATCTGAAAATATTGGGACAATCTGTTAAATTAAAATTCCAATTATTAGATTTTTCACCTCAGGAATTTAGTTGCTTTTCTTTTTCAAAACAAACACTTCAGTTTAAATTCTTCAACATATTTCACGAGACGTTGAGACGCTTTGTCATGCTGCCATTCCTTTCTAGACGTTTAGGGACTGAAGACACCAAGTGGTGAAGCATTTGAGGGTCATTTTGTCCCATTCTTCTCGCAAATTAAGTTGACAATTCAAGTTCATGAGTAAAGGCCGCCCTCTACTCCCAGACACTGCCATCTGGTTCAGTGGTACATGCTTTTATAATTACCATGCCCGCTTCATGACCCAAGCAGCTGGCCACCTTCAGAAGTACAACCAGGTCACCTACTGGGGGGGTACTCGACCATGAGTTGTACCGTCACATATTCCCTTGCATGAATCATCTGTGGAGCCCCTTCACACCCCGCTGTACAAGGCCCATATAAAATTCCCACCCACCATCACACGTCTTCCCAGTTCCCACACCTGAATTCAGCTACACCTTATCCCTCCATCATCCTAATCCAACCGACCCCTCATTGATCAACACCCTCCTGGCCAAAGAGAAACTCCTGGTTCATGTTTGGCCCCTTCAACCACCCCCCCTTCTTCTGTATACCTGTTTCCAATCACTTTTATTTTACCTCATTATTAGCTAAATTCCTAGTTTCCGCGAGTCTAGGGAAATCTAAATTCAATGTAGTGGCTAGGATGGCGGTGGGAACGGCCGCTAACAAACCTACACCTAGTGCTATGGAAACAAATATCCCCGGCCTAGTATGAAGGATCAACCTAAAGTCTTTGCATTGGTTCTGCAATTCAGTTATTTCTTTATTGTTTCAATTCAGTTTTAGGCCCTACAATGAATTTAGATGTCCCCAGAAGTATTTTTCTTTTTTAATGGGTTGCATATTTACAAATGAAATGAAGTTGATGAGAAAAACATGAAACATGAAATATCTTGTGTTCATACTGTCTGTAATGAAATAAAAGTCAATTACGTCAAATGAGTCAATTAGTAAATTTAGAAATCACTGCTTCCTTTATCTTTCATCCTGTCCCAACTTTTTCCGAGTTGGGTTTGTATGCAGATATTAATGGGTAACCTATCTATACACTTGGGCCTCTATTAATGTATAACAGCAGGGAGTTTTTTTTCACTTTTCAATTACCACAGAGAAGAGCCAGCAAGGGAACAGTAGCTTCTAGGGTTTGTGGCTCTGTCTGTAACTCAGTGCACAATAGGGACAGCTTGGCTCGGGTTGGCTTTCAGCAAGAAGTTAATGACTATAGCTTGAATACGAAGAAAAGATGACTGCTGCCATGCTCTCCAAGAAGAGGAGAGCTATGCTATCAGACAGATAAGCATTCGTTTGTTTTCATTTGATTCAAACAGAGATTTCAATATTTATGAACTGCAGTAAGCCTCTCCAAGTCAATAAATTAATGTGTCATACAGTGAATTTGATTCAATGCTTAACACAGAACAAAATACATAGATCTTACCTATACCAAAATATATTACCATTTCTTTATCTTGCAAACCGACAACAAAATAGAGACCAACTTTCCATGGTTAAGTAAATAAGATAAGAAGCACACCCACAATGTTAAGGCATAATGCCCCTACAACACACAACATTCACTGAAGGCCTTACAATGTAAAGCCATGATTTATGTAGAGTCTACATCAATATTGGCTTTTCAAATGTGCATCAATCTCCAACTTTAAGCATCCATATGTACCTGGACAGTGGTCATTAAGGTTTCAGGCAGTCGTTATGTATAAGAGAGATACGCAGCCCAGAGGACCTGTACTCCCATGGGAGATTCTGCATGGACATCCAGGTAGCAAACTATTCACAAACGCAAAGAACAGACTTGTGTTCTAGGAAATTAGCAAGTTAACGCACCAGCTTTGAATGCTATCAATGCATTGAATGGAGATTATCACGTTTTATCAGACCATTGAATGGGCGAGTAGGCGACGAGTATGCGATATACTGACCTACCCGCGATTTGTCAGACCATTCATTGGGAGTAATCAGGAGCTACTGACCTACTCGGAGGCGGAGCAGTCCCCACAACATGATTTACAATTCTGTGCCTATCGGTACATAAATCCAACAGCGCTGAGTAGGGTCAAGCGAGCGTCACAACGTTCGGGACGGAAACTCGTTCCAGTTCGCTTGAGACTGCGCGCCTCCGTCATGGTCCGAAACCAAAACCAAAACCGAAAATGAAAGTCATCTCCGTTGGTAGGTCAGTATGTCCTGATAACACCCAATGAATGGTCTGATAAATCACGGGTAGGTCAGTATGTCGCCTACTTTGCCATTTAATGGTCTGATAAAAGGTGATAATGTCCCATTCAATGCATTGAAGGTATCCGAATGGGGTGGTTAACTTTGGAGTATGTATTATATTTCTTATTAAATGAATCAGTAGTCATGTATTATTGATAAATGCTGGGCCAGTGCCATTTTTTAAAGATTATGCTTTTGGCAGGATTTGCTTTATTTTGACAGTGGAGTGTAGAGCATGGTCGTAGCTACCATTGAGAACACCAAGGTCATGTCCTCCTCTGTATTTTTTTCTGGGGATTTGACTGTCCTGAGGTGCCGTTCCTATTTAGAAATCCTGGTTGTAGTAGCCCTGGTGTAGAGACACAGCAAAACTGAGGGCAGAGAGAGGAGACATACAAGGCATGTTGTTGGGAGTCACATTCAGTCTCGGGTCCTTGTGACTCATCCAGTCAGTGCACTAACTGGCTGTGCCTCCAGGCAAACCCTTATCTGGATGAATTTTTATACATCATTTATTTTTCTTTACAAAGATAGAGCCATGTTAGTAGGGCTGTGAATCTTCTGCTATCTCACGATTCGATTCCGATTCTATTTTTTCAGTTTTTTTTCCTAACAAACGATTCTCGATTCAAAAATGTTTGTTTTTTTCGATTCAAAATCGTTTCGTTTTTTTGAGAATCGATTCTGAATCGTCCAACATGAGAATTGCGATTCGTATTCGAATCGATTTTTTCCCCAGACCCCTACATGTTAGTGTCTGTCTGTCGTTTGATCGATAGAGATATCACATCATTTATCCAATACATTATTTATAATTATAATCTTTCTCTATGCTATGCAATCATTATTTATTCGTGATCATCTGTGCTAATTCTTACTGCAAACCTGACCAGCAGAGCAATTTCTTTCTGCATTGTTGCTGTTGTTTATATATATACCCACATGTATTACACTGCTATTACTGTTACTATCCCTGTATATTTTCATACTGCACTGCCCCTCTGTACTTATATTATGCATTTATGGTAAACGTGTATTGTTATACTGTCCTGCATATGTACTGTACCGTTATGAAATAAAAAATATACTAGTTATAAATGCACCGATTCGTCTGATCGCTTTGCTAGCAGCTGGCTGACGAGGCCATCCATTTCATCCCATGTGTCCGTAGAGTCTCCCATACTGTCAGCTTCCATCACCCATGTCCGTTCACCAAGAGCTGTGGCTCACAGAGGGTGTCTAGTGCTAGTTGACTGTCTTTCCCTTGTAGGAAGCCCCAGGAACTGAGCAGAGCAGATCGCTGTGGAGGAGGAGTGGCAAAGTAGTCCTTCTGTTTCTGGGAGTATGTCTGGGTTGGGGGAACGATGTTTCTGTAGGCCCAGTCCTTAAGAAACAAATGATGCAGTCGTTTGAGTTACATGTAGATTCTGACCAATACATTTACAGTCAGGTTCTCCAAATAATCTAACTGAGGTTGTACACTGCTTGTGTAGTAGTAACCAATGGAACAGTAACAATCACAGTTTTCCAACGTCTCATAATTTGTTGCATTATTTATGACAACATATTCATATTCGTAGACCCAATATTTGTCAATATAATCTATAAACCATGGTAGCTATGCAGGCCCGTCAGCCCAGGGCCCTTGGAATCTTCCGAACCTTTTTCACCCAGTACTACCTGTACCTGCCAACGGAGATTAAAGTCCTCTAGCAGCTGTATCCTGGCTTCTCTGGAAGGCACACAGTCAGGAGGAGCAGGCTGTACTAGTTCAGAGCCCAACGCCACACCTCCAAACACCAGCAGAGATCTGATGGCAAACCAGCCCCCAAATGTAGGATGCACACACACTCCAAACATCTTCTGTGGAAGGGAAACAAAGACATTGAGTGAAGATACGAATTCATACAAATGCAAGGAGAATAGAAAACAAAAACATGAACCCACAAATGTCATAGTAAACACTAAGTCTATGGTGTGATGCGAATCCAAAATTGATAAATGTTGATGCATACAAATGTGAATACAAAGACGTAGATTAAAAACTGTTGAATTGTATGTAATAGCTGGAACAAAGAGAAGTTTCTCCACCTTCTCACCCTTTTTGTTTGTTTATTCTTTCATGACATACATCTTATATTGATGCAAAGTCTGAATGGCATATAACCTCATAGCATATTGTAATGTTTTATGTGTTTTGCTATTTTTACTGTTTTAATTTGAAGTTTTGTTTTCATATTTAGAAAGAAATAACACATCAAATGTTGGTTTCAAATGCAACACAATGTTTAAATTCGAACTTTTCATGAAACTGAAGAAGCCAATAAAAGTACAAATAAAATTATACACAGAAAATAAAAGGCAGACTAGTAGCACCTGTATGATTCCAAGTAGATACAAAAAGATCCATCCATCCATCCATCCAACCACAGTACAGTACACCATTGGTTCTCAAAGTGGGTTCCGGGGACCCCCAGGGGTCCTTGAGGGAGTTCCAGGGGGTCCCCAGCTAAATGATGGATAGTTAGGAACCAAATGGACCCTTATGGGTCTGTGACTCTGAGAGTGTACAAATGGAACCAAATGGACACTAACGGGTCCATTTGGTTCCATTTGTACACTGTCAGAGTTAAATTAACATTGATTTTACAATATAAAGTGGGGTCCCAGAGATAGAAATGCCATTACATGGGGGTCCGTAGCCTAATGCATGTCAAACTGGGGGTCCTTGAAATTAAAATGGTCACTGCTAGAGCCGTAAAAATCTTCTCTTATGGGGGGTCCCTGGCATATCTTTTCAAATGGGGGTCTGCGGGCTATTAAGTGTCAATTTGGGGGTCCTTGACAGGAAAAAGTTTGAGAACCACTGCAGTACACTACAGGAGAAACTCTGCATGGGGCATCTTGCTGAGCAGCTCTTCTTACCTTCTTGCCCCATGGGTGGTCAGTCACATCTGTCTGTTGGTAGTAGAAGGCAGCTCCGGACACGTGGGCAGCAGTCTGGGCCAAGAACTTAGGTTTTCTACTGGGCAGCATCTCATAGTCATAACTCACATCCACCTTCTGATCTGGAAAACACTACAAATGAGGAAAAGGTTAAACACATTACTCACTAGGTCAATGCACGTATGTACGTGCACATGCACGCGCGGGTAACCGGTACGCTCGGCCCAAAACACACTTGTCCCCATTTTATCCGCGGACTGCTCGCCCCCAGTGGTTTTTGTATTTGTTTTACTGAGGTTAAGGTTACTTAGGAATGAGTTTAGGGCTAGCCATAGTTGTACTGAGGTTAAGTTTAGGAATAAGGTTAGGCTTTGGCATAGCTTTACTGAGGTTAGGTTTAGGAATAAGGTTAGGTTTAGGCATAGCTTTATGGCCTCTACACACTGCCCGACATTTGAAATGGTCGGCGAGTGAACAGATCGTTAAGCATTTCACATTGCACGAGTTTCTCTCTTGAAATCGGGCTAAATATATCGTTGTGATTCTCGCACGATAGATTGGTCGCCGACAGGGGTTCACTGATTACAAGATATTTCAACACGATGTGATCCCGACCCAATAAATTTGTTTTTATTCCAAACGTCTCACGAAAACGTGAAAGGCTCCCGTGATATATGCGCGAGACCGAGACAGGACTCTAATGATTGACATTAAATAATTCTCAATTTCTCTGCATTTCTCTCTCTCTCTCTCTCTGAAACAAACGTCAACCAAAGTCCAATTCAGATCAGAAGCAGTGTTGCCGTGTCCGCTTATTATAAGCGAGTTTCTTGTAAAAAAAATATTGGTGGTTGCGTTTCTTTTTAGCTTATTTCCAAAGTGTAGTTGCTTATTTGGCTTTATTTCTTAATGTTGCTTTTTTTCTTTGAAAATAGTTGCGACCCGTTGTGAGCTTGTACTGTAGATCGGCTATTTTAGGTTTAAAGTGCTCATGCAGCCTATAGTTTGTTGGGCTTGTTTTCATAGACCTGGTTGCTTATTTCTCGCGCAAAACCTGTCAATACTGTTCAGAGATACGTGCATCTCTCTCACACACACACACACACACACACACACACACACACACACACACACACACACACACACACACACACACACACACACACACACACACACACACACACACACACACACACACACACACACACACACACACACACAGCTCTCTCTCTCTCTCTCTCTCTCTGTCTGCAAGCCCTATTCCTCAAACAGCCCCATTGTCGTGCAGGCTCGCTCACTCTATCAATCTGTTTAAACTAATACAGCAGGACTGGACTGTCTGTACGGTAATATTGCGGTTCTATGCGGGAGGACTAGCCACGGTGCGTCTCTGTTGTATTAGACTCAACAGTGAATCATGCTGATAATAAAATAGTTTTCCCACCAGCTACCTCGCTGGCTGGTACTGTGCTTTGATTGGCTGTAGCACGGCTCTCATCGGGCGCTCGCCGAGCGCAATTTATCGGGGTGTTTCTTCTCGGAGTACCTTACACACTGCACGATCAACACCTCGCAGAGGAACGCCCGATCTGGACTGAGATCGTGGTTTTCTCGGCGATCACCAAAAAATATCCCCGAGAGCCATATCGGGTCAAATGTCGGGCAGTGTGTAGAGGCTATTACTGAGGTTAGGTATAGGAATAAAGTTAGGCTTTGGCATAGCTTTACTGAGGTTAGGTTTAGGAATAAGGTTAGGTTTAGGCATCGTTTTACTGTGGTTAGGTTTAGGAATACCTGGTGGCGACCGTTCCGAGGTCGCCGTATTATCCCGGGGCGAGCGTGTTTTGGGGCAGAGCGTTCTCACACACATTACCTGCAAGACAGCAGAGTTGATGTAGTGTTTGACACATTGGTCTATGGGGTCAGACACACCCTGGCAACCAATGCTTTCCATGAAGGGCAGGAAGGCTTGTTCAAACATGTCAGGGGTGCTGAGCACCACCACAGCAAGAGTGTCATCTGAGTAGGGAAGATGGAGGGATGGTGACAGGACTGCGTTGTACCAGCCTATCTGTGGAAAACAGACACAAACTAGAAAAAGTGCTCCTCGGAGCACAGGTCTCCGCCAGGTCAGGTACGTTATTGTGGCCTCCTGGTGGCGCTATAATAGGCCAATGTGAAAAGGGTGCCATTTATTCTTAGGTCTTTCACGGCAATCGGACAATGCATTCATGATTTGAGGCATTTTGTTCCAAAAATGTGTTTTGCTAAATTAGACCTGCTGGTGGCGCTATAACAGGCCAATGTGAAAAGGGTGGCATTTCTTCCTCGGCCTAGTGGGAATGTGCGTGTGAAATTTCACGGAAATCGCAAGCTGCGTGCATAGTTTGAGGCTTTTTGTTCAAAACGGACCAATCCTGCAAACTTTGGAAGCCAACCATAGGCAATGAGGATGGAATATGGGAAATCGGACAGATTTGTGTTGATCACATGACTATAGAGATACTGTGTACCGATTTGCATGACGTTTGGATAAAATCTGTAGGAGTAATGTAAAAAAAGGGTTTTGCACAAATCGGCCTCCTGGTGGCGCTATAACAGGCCCATGTGAAAAAATTGGGGCAGAGGTTCTGAATTGGCATCCAAGGAGTGTGTGTGCACAGTTTCGGAGCGACCGGGCCAACGGTGCCAGGGATTAGCTGCTAACACACAGACAGGACACACGGACGGACACACGGACGGACGGACAGGGGCGAAAACATACTCTCTCGCCATGCCTTTCGGCCTGGCGGAGACAATAAAGTGAGATGCAGGATTCCTGGAATGGCTCAATCATGAATTTGTTTTATACACTAGACTAGTGCATAGGGCGTGGGTAGCCTTGGACCAGAACTGTCAAAATAACAAGAGCTTACCCTAAAGCAGGGGTACTAGGCAACCTTACAGGGGAGGGATCACTGGCACACTGGCATAAGTGTGAGTTTTTTTTTTCTTTTTCTTTTAAATCAAGTTCCTTCACATCTACAGGTGTATACAACTTACATCCTGCACATAATTCTAGCCTGGTAAACCCCCCCCTTCCGGAAATCTCATTTGCATTTGATTTTTATATCAAATGGAAATGAGATTTCCGGAGGGAGGGGTTACCAGGCTAACATAATTCTACATTCATTCAAACTCTGAACTCTAAGTCTAATCATCATTACACCCTCATGCTAAAGAAAATATTTCTAAAGAAGAAGAAGTGGGGGGAAAAAGCTTGTTATGTACAAAATCAGTTGGCAATATAACATTTTGATGTGGTGTATAATTAAACTTAATGTTGATATGGCTCACTGACTATCAAGACAATGAAAACATTGGTTGCCAACCCCTGCCCTAAAGCAATGGATGTTGCACTGGGACCCCCCTTGTGTTCCATAATATCAGTGGTGTAAAGTAACTAAGTACATTTACTCAAGTAAAGTACTGTACTGAATTCCCAACTTTAACTTCTAACAGAGTATTTATATCGATACTTTTACTTAAAGTACAACATTTGAGTACTTTTTCCACCACTGCATGGACTAATATATGGGGGAGTGGTCCAAGGCTGAAGCACACGTGTCAGAATCGATCAAAACAATGTCAGTCTCATGGTCTATAACTAGTCTAAGGCCAGAGCATGATGCGTTCTGCATCTTCTCGCTATCGATAAAACATCAGATGTAGTTCAGAGTGTTACAACCAACCCATACCTTAAGAGGATACGCTTCAAATCCAAGCTTTGATAGAGAGTCTTTTAACAACCCCGTCCTACTTTCCACATTGTCACTGGACGACGCCATTGTTGAACGTCAACCACAACACAGTGTTGGATTGTGGGAAATGGTGTCTTGTACTAACTACGGCATCGGCGCCTGCATTTTCTTCAGTAATTAATTTCCATGTCTAACCCCACTGCGTTAACTTATATAACTGAGGATACAATAATATCTAAGACTTATTATGTAAATTGAAGATAACACAGGCAAGCGAAGCATCTACAGTTTGAGAACTAGAGAACTGTCCACTAGCTCTCGTACAGAGCGTTAGTGAGTTCTCTCTAACGTTCTGCCAGGCGCTCTGCTATTCTCATAGACCGAAAATTCCACTGCCGTGCGAGGTCTCCAAGACTCCAACTGTAGTAAAAAATAAACAAAACGATTTCGCTATTCACCGAAACACATGTTTTGTGTTGTTGAAAGACTATTCTCCATGGTGGGAAACGTTTCAGGACCCCACCTTCTCTATAATTTGTGTATCAAATCTAGTGGGTCATTGTGCATTGACAAGGACAACGCTGGGATGCTCTTGACTAATTCTTGAGTGACACCATGGATTGTTTTAGCATCAAATGTGTGCCCTGGATTTTGAAAAAACGCTTGGATGAGAGCTGCTAAATTCCCTGGCATTGATGACATCGCAACCATATAAGTAGGTGTCAACTGTTTCAATTTATCTTGTACTACTTGCAGATGCAGTATCGATTGTAGGGTTGCATTTAGCCAACAATTACTCTCATTATTTGCAAACCTGCATATACTATTGCATATTTCCTCATTTGTGCCTCTGTTTTGTGCCTTTGTTTTGTCTGGCACACTTGCTGAGCTGTCATTTTGTAAGAAAATCTTTGAATTTGCTTGTGGCTTATTTTGATAAGAGCGTCTCAGCTGTGGCGGCAGAGTTCTCTTTTTGTTCCACTCTTCTACAGGTGGTGGGTGTGGACGCTGTGATGCCTGTGATATCCTGTAGCCTACTTTGGCAATGAAATCTATGGCTGACTGCTTGTATAGTGAGCGTATGCGCTGTATACATTCGTCAATTCTGTGTTTCTCATTTCGTAAAAGCAACACTTTTGTGTTTTTGAACATGGCCTCACTAATAGCTGTGCTTTTCTTACCATGGTTTATTTGTGCAGCATAGGCTCCAGAGAATCGCTGCAAATCACCTGAGAGTAGATCTGACCATATTGGAATAGTTGGGAGGAAGTTTGAGAACAGTTTGTTTAAAATAGTTTCTCCATGGTATTGATTTTCACCTGTGTCATTGCTGGTTTTAATTGTATTATTGGCTGTAGCCCTTAGTTGTTCAAAATAGTCTTTGAAGGGAGATGTACCTTCACAAACATCAGCAGTCAAGTCAAATATATCATCAACCGCAGTGTCATATGAATTGTCTTGTCGATCATGCTCTTTATCAATAATTCCTGCAATTCCTGGCAGCTTCTGTGTTTCATCCTCAATGCGGCCAAGACTAGCTGCCACCTCGCTGGAGTTCCTTTTGCTACCAAGTACAATACAAGCAGCAGATACTATATTACCTGCTTGTTTCAGTGTTTTGGCATTAACTAAAGCGCTGAAGATGAACATAGCCAACTTAAACCTATAATCTCTAGTATTGTACTGTTGTTTGCAAATGTGACTTGCCTGTTTCATCAGATGACTCTTACATGCTCTTATGGTACAAAAATTCAAATCTTTGCTATCTGCCTTTCCATTCACTATTCTCCAGCAGCGTAACAAGTACATTTTCATGCTATCTCCATTGAAGATATGCATACTGGCTTTCAAAAGCACTATGGACCTATCACTATTAATCTGCATGGGTGTTGTGTTGGCACCAAATATCTCCTTCTCTTAGGAGCTCCTCTACAGCAGTCTGGGTGTGTTGTTCACTGATCATAAATGCTACAGGAGTTGAAGCGGACGAAGTGGATTTTACCCGATGCTGCAAAGTTTGCCTAAAAAAAAACCCTTACTTTACAACCTTCTAATCAGCTGTGACCTGCTCAACTCCCCTGCTCATTATAATCACAGACACGATACCGGCAGCATAATTAGAAATAACAGATTTTTTGTATATACATTTCAACAAAACATTTTAACATACTGTACAACAAGATCATTGATGCACTAACCTAACAATCAAATATTCACAACCTCTGTAGAAAATATAGGTTTAGTGTGTGGACTACAGTGGCTGGATTCAGACAAAACTGTTTTTTAACTACTGTAGTTGTTGCATTGACACACACACACACACACACACACACACACACACACACACACACACACACACACACACACACACACACACACACACACACACACTGTATTGTATTGTTGTTATAAACCCCCCACATGTTACACCTGTACAAGCTACTATTATTATTTATAGAAAGGGGATTGCCATCTTTGGCATTCCAATTTAAATCTGAAACCTGTTTACAGTCTAATCACAGTGGTTAAACATGGGTGTATGGAAAATGTGCTAAGTGCCCATTGAATGTGGATCAAAGGCCAATTTCAATAACGACCTGTTAGGGCGTATAGGCTAATTCTTATATTTACATCCATCAATGCAGTTGTGGAAAAAGTACTAAAATGTTTTACTTAAGTAAAAGTATCAATACTGCAATGTAGAAATACTCTGCAAAAGTAAAAGTCCTGAATTCTAAATGTAATTAAGTAAAAGTACTGGTATCAAAATGTAATTAAATATACAAATATTTGCTTGTAGATCGGCTATTTTCAAATTGCCAAAGTTTAAATAGGGCTGAAGTGGTCTTGTATAAATATAAAAATCTTTTGCTTGTAGATCGGCTATTTTCAAATTTCCAAAGTTTAAATAGGGCTGAAGTGGTCTTGTAATTATAATCAAAAATATACAAAGTAACAAGTAACTAGTATAATATCTGCCTCTGAAATGTAGTGGAGTAGTACTTAGTTACTTTCCACCACTGTATACGTGTATTTTTCAAAATGCATAGTACAGTAATTGATTACATGTACTTAGTTACTTTCCACCACTGTATAAATGTCTTTTTCGAAATGCATGTATGTCTTTCATAAAACATTAAATGCGATGCTCTTACTTTGAAGGCAACCGGAAACCTTATATTTGCTAGCTCAGAAACCGGATGTGTTATATTTGCTACCGGAACGGAGCTCGGAACGGAGCTCTTTTTGCGGCAGAGAATAAAATATGTCCACCAGACGGAAAGTATTTGATTTATTCCACTGCGCTCTCTACCGATCTGGTCAATGGTAATTTATATTGATCAGATCGGTAGAGGGCGCAGTGGAGTAAGTCAAATAATCACGCTCTGGACTTTTGATTGATTGATTGAATACTTTATTCAGAAGGTTGCAGAGAAAAAGCACATGGAAGTACAGTTTACAATACAAGGTTAACTCAAATGTATCGCTCATAAAAGCCGCAATGGCTTATTTCAAATAAGATTCCCACATACTCAATTCATGGAGAAAAGGCTAGGTCCTACCGAGATTTGAACTCGGATCGCAGGATTCAGAGTCCTGAGTGCTAACCATTACACCATAGAACCTTGGGACTAACATGGATTGACCACCAAAATATCAACTACATTACCCAGACTCCCAGCACCGGCGTCTGACGTAATTACGTTGTTACGTGCTCCTGGATTTAAAAGTAGATCGCAGCACGGTGAGTATGTTATTATTATTACTTACCCTGGCTTTCTCCATGAATTTATGAAATACAAACATGTACTACATTAGCACGGTCCGATTCACCATTCCACGTATACGACGTATTATCGTATTAACGTCTACCTCTGCTAGACTAAGTGCAGAGCAGTTTGCAGATTATTAAAGAAACAGACCAAGTTGTCACATTTTAGCTCATTAGCTATTTTAAAATCAGTGTGTGTTTTACAAGTACAGATCTTAGGTTAGGTAGAAGGGAGGCAGCGTATAGACTATGACCCCAGAAGGGGAGAAGGACCACATATAGGACCACAATGGAAACAAGCCCTTATAAGGCTTTTTTTGTGTTATCCTTTTAGCATCATTGTATAATTGTACCACTGTACTATTTGCAAACTGTTAATCAAGTATTCATTAATCAACAGAAAAAATAACATAAAACACTTGTATGGTTGTTGTGACGTAGCTTGATTCTTTGAGATACACATCCGGGTTTTTGACCAATAAGCACCTTTGTTTGACCCGGCGCTGGGACAGCTTCTCCGGGTCAAACAAAGGCATCACGTGACGTTGATCCCCTTCCCCTATTCGCTCATACAAGGACATGACGTATGTGCAGGCAGAGGAATAGTGGTTAGATTAGGAGCGACACTGTCACTGGGTCAATGGATCATAGAGTTCTAATATATCGGGCAATAGATGGACATCTTTGGAGGCTTGGAGCGGTCCCCTGGGAACTGTGAGGTTCTCTGTGGGTTTGATCCTCCTGGCAAAGCGTCACATGTCCCTGACTCCACCCTTTTAGAACCGCTGTTCAGTGACCACTGCAATGCCCCTCATAGGATGGGACCGTTAGATCCATGCAGAGGACTAATTTCCACTTCCCTTCCACTTTTAACATTCTGCTGATAAGTGATAATATAGCAGTAGGCTTGTTAAAATGTAATCTGTCCAGTAGTGTCAAAGATCTCAACTGGTTTGTTTCTTCACCTGGCGCCCGCAGAACACCTCTCGAGTTACTGTATCAGTTTTCCAATGATTCCTAATGCAAGGTTGATGCTAGAGGCGGCACAGATACATGACGCTGTTAAAGTACAGAGGATGGAAAAGGTAAAAAAATTGGGCCTACTTAACAAACGACTTTGCTCTACTACATGTTCTGTCTTTTTTTATTCAGCTCTAGAATGAACTGGGACACTCAGCTGAGCTCTTTCCTGTCATCAACAGATGGTAGTGTGGCCAAAATGAAGGTGAGTTTGGAATACTTGTGTCTGATCATGTGCAAACTGCTATGGAGAGACAAAAGCATGAAGGCTTTCGTTACAACCAAACACACCTTGGAGTAACACCTACTGTACATACAAAGGTCTCCAGTAGTTCCTGCCTGGAATCATGTTTCATTTATGTTTTGTGCATTAGCAGATGCTAATTGCACAGGAAATCATCATTGTCTGAAGGAAAGTATGCTCAAAAACGTATTTTTGGACTACACATTCCCATCCCCCCTAGACGTCACTTGACCAATCGGCAGTATTTGTTGGCACAATTGACACCTTGGGGTGAGTGATGCCTCGGACATATTGCGGACCATGGCGATTCAACATTAAAAATACGTTAAAAAAAAGTTTACACAAGGCATGCTGTCAGAACAGAAGCAGGCTAGAGCCAGAAGAGAGGTATGCTGTTAGCCTGGCATGGCCAGACTAATATCACTGCGTAGATATTAGTCTGGAATCTCTGTGTGGAACCTGAATTTCCGAGGGGCAAATTAAAAAAATTATAAACCCTACCCATATTTGCATACTGGGCCCTGATTGGTCCCTCACAACTTCGGAGGGAGTGAAATACAATTTCTATTCAGAGGGGCCAGACCTAATCTGCCAAGGGCAAATTGTTTTTACAATGGCAGATTTGTCTGGAACCAGGCTAGTATGCTGTGACTGTAAGCAGTCATCACACTGATCTCTCAGTAGATGGCACTATAACATCACTAAACCTCAACAAGGAAAAGTTAGTGTTGTCTTAGAACTCTTGCATTGAAATGGCCTTTTGCCAAAGTTTAGAAATCCAGCTGGGTTTTTATTAAATCTTTTATCTTCACACAGGAGAGACTGACCTCACCAGGGAAATTCTCCAGAGGAAGAGAAGGTGGGCTAATCAGAATATTTGAGGTTTCTGAGAAATGTGAAATTACCTATTTGTGTCTAACTTCCAGCACTTAAGGTTTCCAGGCATAGCCTAGAGATCGCTGTTTCCTAAACAGTGGGTCGGGACCCATCTTTGGGTCGCGGACCAATTTTTATGGGTTGCGAGTAAATATCCCTTTTTTTCCCCCTGTTTCCTACATTTAAAAACAATATATATTATTTCAAAAGATTTTAAAAAGTTTTAACAAAAAAAACAACACAACTATTCATCAATTAAAAACAATTCCAAAATTTTTCTTAACTATTTCAATAAATAAAATAAAATAATTTCCATAAAAACAGATCTACAAGCTCAAAATGCGGCGCGAAGCAATATGTTGTGAGCTTATAGATCTGCTATTTTCACTAGTTTGGGTCCCGGGCAAACGTCCAATCTCTCCTTTGGGTCTTAAAGGAGAGATCCGGCCATTTTAAGTGTTATCTTTGATGTGTCGCTAATCACTCACCAACATTGAAAGGGACGTTGAGTTATTCCAGAGAGTCCCCTGTCGTCCAGTCTGGCGACCCCCTCCGTTGGCATAATGGGAGCCCGTGTAAGAGTGAAAATCGTCTATTATAACCGATGCAAAGTTAGTTTTTTCTCTACTACTGCTCATCGTGGAGTCTCATGATACTCAAACATGCACTGAATGTCGCGCACGAGCGATCGTTCGTGCAGAACGAGATGACGCTGGTTGCTTGTTTCTTCCACAGACTCCAGGTTCTGTGAGAGAAACAACTTTCAGTGCATGTTTGAGTATCATGAGACTCCACGATGAGCAGTAGTAGAGAAAAAACTAACTTTGCATCGGTTATAATAGACGATTTTCACTCTTACACGGGCTCCCATTATGCCAACGGAGGGGGTCGCCAGACTGGACGACAGGGGACTCTCTGGAATAACTCAACGTCCCTTTCAATGTTGGTGAGTGATTAGCGACACATCAAAGATAACACTTAAAATGTCCGGATCTCTCCTTTAAGCTAAAAGGTTTGAGAACCACTGGCCTAAACGCCAGATAAGCTTGGCGGTGAAGTCCTTTTCTTCTGTCTAAACAAGCCTTTATGCTCATCATCATCATCCTCATCATCCTCCTCATCATCCTCATCATCCTTCAACCCACCTTTTTTTGCTCATTAGATCTGTTCCCTGTGAGGGAGGTGGTTGCTGGTTCCAGTCCGGACCCTCCTCCCCTTCCTCTCCCCCCACGTGCCCAACAGCCTTCCTCATCTCTCGGCCCCGGTGTGCAGTGGGCAGACCTAACTGCTATCCAGTCACAGGTCCAGATACAGAGTCAGGTGCGTAAGTGTGTGTGTGCGGGTGTGCGTGTGCGCGTGTGCATGTGTGCGTGTGTGCGTGCGTGTGCGTGCGTGTGTGTGCGTGTGTGTGCGTGTGTGCGTGTGTGTGTGTGTGTGTGTGTGTGTGTGTGTGTGTGTGTGTGTGTGTGTGTGTGTGTGTGTGTGTGTGTGTGTGTGTGTGTGTGTGTGTGTGTGTGTGTGTGTGTGTGTGTGTGTGTGTGTGTGTGTTCATATCATTCATTCTACTGTTAAGATGTCAAAGACAGAATTTCAGAACTTCCTCTCCCTATGTCCTTATCCAAGGTGATTGAGTCCCTTACCCAGACGCTCCATGACATTGACAGGGAAAGACAGTCACAGCAACGTCTCATCCAGATACTACAAGGTAACTTGCCCTGCGGTGGTGGTTAGACTTCTTATCTCGGTCATTACTGGGTGACAGTGTCCTCTCTTTAAAGGAGAATTTCGCCCCACGTTATTTTTACTTTTATTATGACGTCATGATATCCTAGGACGAGTGGTACAGTACAGAAATTCCACAACTCCATAACGGATCCGCCACAGTTAAAAACCTGCGCCTACACCTGCACTTCCGGCGCCCAACTGGAAGTGTTGTGAAAGCGCGGCTTACGGTCACTGTAGTGCAGGCGCAGGTTTTTAACTGTTATGGAGTTATGGAATTTCTGTACTGTACCACGCGTCCTCCTAGGATATCATAACGTCATAATAAAGGTAAGAATAACGTGGGGCGAAATTCTCCTTTAACACCTGACACCTGCTCCTGTGAATAAGATGAAAGGAATCGTTGTTCATCAATCTGATCGCTGAGTCATCAGATTCCACCTGGTTCCATTTAATAACATGAATCACACTGATTGCAGTATTTATAGTCTAGTCTTGTCTTATTTTTAATTCATTACAGTAAAACCGAAGGCAAATGATGAAGATTTAAAAAAAAGTCTTAACCAGTTAAACACTCTATACTTTGTAAAACGGACCTGAGTTGGCACTGTGCTAGGTGCGCTCTTTTTCCCTTCTACACCACATTTCTTCACAGAAAATAGCCAATGTTCAAACTCCCAACGCGTTGCGGCGCTTTATGAGCTTGATGATCTGCTGTTTTCAGCCAATGTTCCTCCAGAATAGGGATGTACTATGGCTCAAGTGGTTAAACGAATAATTCCAAATTGTATTGTCTCGGTCGGGTGCAAACCTCATGTCCTTTTCAGGATTAAAATTCAAAAACAGCAAAAGTAGCAGATCTACAAGCTCAAAACGCGTTGCTTCGTGCCGCGTTTCGAGCTTGCCGATCTGCTACTTTTGATACTTTTGCGTGACGCTGTAGTATGATCGAGTAGGGCATTAATTTACGAAAAAACACAGAAAGTTAGATTATGGAGATAGGAGGTTTCTGCCCGACAGCGACGATATCAAACTCGGCCTCAAAGTTAGTAAAGGAAGAAGAGTTGTGCTGTCATGGCAAT
The DNA here is from genome assembly GCF_963280865.1 of Gymnoscopelus braueri. Classification (NCBI taxonomy): domain Eukaryota; kingdom Metazoa; phylum Chordata; class Actinopteri; order Myctophiformes; family Myctophidae; genus Gymnoscopelus; species Gymnoscopelus braueri. The sequence continues at coordinate 55,541,900 of NC_137607.1, read as the reverse complement.
TTCCTGCCCCCTTGCCCCCCAGAGGAGGTTCACAGACTACGTGAGGAGTCAAAGGAGCGGCAGCGGGAAGAGGAGAGGAGCCGACAGTGTCCGGAAGCGGAGAGACAGATGGAGCGATGGAGGCAAGAGGTTGGACGCGAGCTGAGCAGCCTCCGGGGACAAATCAGCAGGGCCACATCGCTAGGCAACCCGGAGGAGAGGTGAGTTGGGGGGGGCAGAGCTGTGAGTGTGTGATGATGGTTTCAGTTCAGTGAGATCTGTTCTGCTGAGTGACGGGGAAGCAGCTTGTTCCACTGAGGTCTCAAAGTTTCCTGTTAATCACAGGGTGTCAGGTTGTTGTTTTCGTTTTTTTCTTGCTGTCAGCTTTGGCTAAATGGGTGTTTATTTAAAAACAAAAAAAAACTGAAATGCACGTTTAGCCCCACTAGCGACAGGGCTCTAAGGATGGCAATTCATGAATTGAGACATTCTTCAAGATGGTGGAACTTATTCGGTTTAAAGGTCACAGCCCAAACAGTGCCATTTAAAAAAATATATAGAACACAGTACACCTACAACCCCCCCATATCCATCCCCCCTCCCCACATACAGACCCACTTATATAAAGGACAACACAGATAAACCATAACAAACAATCAGAAATAAAATGACAGGTACAAAAAACTACAACAACAACAAGAGACAAATCTACTGTATAGATATTAAGTAGCTTCAAGAAATACTAGATCTAGACTGAGATAACTGTAGATGCCAACCTATAACATCTCTGATACAGGTAGGGCCAACGTTTCTATATAATACAAATAAGGTTGCCAAATCTTCAAAAAATTGTCACACCCATTTTTCAGAAGATCTTCTTAAGAGGAACACAACTATTCATTTCTGAGAACCATCTTGCAATGAGGAAAAGGGAGTCAGATTTCCATGTTATTGCAATACATTTCATAGCAACTCCAAGTGCCACATTCAATTTTGTTTAGACTTTCTTAGATTTGCACTGATAGTGGTGAAATTGCCTAAGAGCCAAACTTCAGGGTCTAACGGGAAGGGAGCATCTGTTAACAGTTTTTGTCATATAATTATTTTATTTTTGGCAGCCACCTTTTAGATGCATGTTTTGTTTTGCGCGTGCAGTTAACGGGTCATATCATGAATTATATTTAGGCTATGATACAGTACATCACAATAAAATGTAATCTGACACATGTGGCAACACACACGCACGCACACGCGCGCACACGCACGCGCGCACACGCACGCGCGCACACGCACGCGCGCGCACACACACACACACACACACACACACACACACACACACACACACACACACACACACACACACACACACACACACACACACACACACACACACACACACACACACACACACACACACACAACAGAGTCGCTGTTCATAGATGCAGTTTGAACTTTTGGGGTTTCTGAAAGAAAACAAATAATGATATGGAATAGGTACAATATTACATTATTAATTGTTTTATTAATTTTATGGATACCAGGCCAGCCAATATATTACGTTTAAGATTTTGAAGATGTTTAATGATAATGGCAAGCTCAGCTCTCTCTCTCTCTTTCTTTCTATGCAAATAATCATGCCAACAATGTAGTAACATTATGACAAGAGTCTGTAATCAAGCTGCTGATGTTAATTATCGTTCTACTATGGTGAAGTTGGACACCTGAGTGAGCTGGACTTTGTTATGGGGAATGGCTTCTATCTTGTTGAGCCAGTTACCTTATGCTACACATCTAAACATACACACATGACTTGTATTATTCGACAACTAATAACACAGCATTGACCTTTTGTTTCTGACACTGTGGGTTGATGCCAGGCATGGGGCAGACGGGTTCGGGCCCTACGGGCTAACATAGAAAATATGTATGACTTGGTAGTAGGGGTGTGCCGATATATCGTCCCACGAGATACGTTTTCGTGACGATATGTATCGTTTTGGGGGGGGGGGAATCGTTTTGAAAATAAAAAATAAAATCTTTTCATTTTTTTTCTTTGCAATAATAATACTGCAAAAACAGAAGTATTTGTTTGCATTTGCTTCCCCCCCCCCCCATATATTTTCATAAGATTTTTTTCCCTCCCGTATATTTTCATAATAAAAAAGTGCCATATATCGTATCGTATCGATATCGTGAGCCCAATATCGTGTATCGTATCGTGAAATGAGTGCACACCCCTACTTGGTAGGGCTTCACCTCTACTGCCATTCTCTTCCGCACTGCAACATGACTATATTTCAACATAATTCTTACTGTATTACTGTAAACACCACCTTCATCTGGTAGGACTGTGCCCCATCAGAAAAGACACCTCAGGTCCCGAACATGATATCTCAAAATGAAATTGGTGGGTTCTGGGTTGCTATGAAATAGACGATAAGCCTTAATTATGACCCTGTGGCTCTTCTGCTATGTTTGCCTATTTCTGCCAAATGTTTGCCTATTATGACATGTCCCGGGACGTTGGGGTTCATGTGGTTATGGAGCAGCACAAGCTTCTGAGGTCTGCTAGCGGGGCTTTTAGACTCTTAGACTTGTTTCATAATGTATTTGCTTTTCCCAGTTTCAGTTCAAAGCTCCGCAGAGAGGAGTTGGAGCAGCTACGGCGAGAGGTGGACCAGCTTAAAACTCGGCTAAGTGCGTCACCAACACACACGCAGATATTGATTCTACAGGACTGTACATGTCCTAATGCCAACACTGGGCTGTATAGAGCAAGGGCAAGCTCAGTCCTGCTCATGACATTGATATTGAACATGTACACTCACTGTAAGCAACTGTAAATCACCTGTTCCTACTTGGTTAAGAATGTTCCTTTTGTTACAACATAACCACCATTGTTTTTTTGGTTTGTTTTTTTCCCGTAGACAAAACAGTTGTTTTCTTTAGGGCTGGGACTCGTTAAAAGAAAAATCGAATTAATTAGAGGCTTTGTAATTAATTAGTCAAAATTAATCGCATGTTTAATCGCATATTCATATTTGACCTGAGAAGCAATTTCTTTTCAGTTAAAAGTGATTTTGGTATGTGAGTGAATAGTTTTTTTAATTATCAAGGTGGTACTAAACAGACCACTGGGCCAAGCAAAGCAGTCTGACCGGCTTCTTCTCCCATTGCGTGCACTGGGGTTTGTTGTCTGTTGGTTGGTGCACTGGTATGATCGCTACGCCTGAAACTCGTCCAGTGAGAGTGAAAAACGAAGTGCGATTAAAATGTAATTGCGTTATTTTCCGTAATGAATTAATCAAAATTAATCAGTTAAAGTCCCAGCCCTAGATTTTTTGCTTTGTAGTTTTGTTTCATGTCGTTGTCTTTAAATGTGCACCTTTCCTAGCATTGCTTGTATTCTATGTATGAAAGACACTATCAGAATCAATCTTGATTGCCACATCACATTACAAGTGACATGGGTGAAATTCTTTATTGTGCAGGATCATCAATGCAGTTAAAAGATAGAGAATGAGACCATAGAGTGTGGTATATACAAATAAGGTCCTTAATTATTATGATTATTATTAACCCCCCCTTTGCCTTTTCCCCTGTGCCAGGGCGACAGGAGGAGGATGTGTTTCTGCAGCAGTCGGAGGGAAGGGAGTCCAGGAGGCAGTACGAACGTAGCTGCAAGGTAAACTGAACACAGCGTTTCACTCTAATGCAGTGCTTTGTTGGCACAACATAATAATCTGTCTGTATTTTACTTCTGTAAATACCCCTCCATGCCTGCTTACCACGGCATAAAGTCACTGTAGATTTCTTCTTTATTTATTATTTGTTCCTCTATTCTACAGTAAATATTAAAACATTTTCTGTGTTTTGGTTCCTGAGAATCCTTACCGGAACAAGTATTTTGTTCTATATGTCAGGTCCTTTGTTGTTGTGACATGATTTATTGTCTCCGCCAGGCCGATATTATTGATCCCCACAGGGATCAATAATATCGGCAAAAGGCAGCAAAGGCTAGCTGTCTTTGTGTACCTGTGTCCAGACTCGGAGCTAAACTCGCAAACCGCTGGACTCATTTGCGCATTTCTTGTGCACACTGCCATTAGTAGCACACAGCCATTCCCCATTCACTCCCTTTCTCTCATTGATTGAGCTCTGGTCTCTCTCCTTCCTCTTTCCCTCTCCCTCCCTCCCTCTCTCTCTCTGTCTCTCTCTCGCTAAACGAGCTCTGGTCTGACGTCTCACACATCACAACAGAAACCGTTGCCTTAACAACGCAGATTTGCGCTGTTGTTGGGCATGTCCATATTTGGGCACACAGACACACAGTCACAGCCACAGACGACTTCAATATTATTACAGCGTGGCTTTGCAGGAGACTATCCGTCTACAAGAGGGGATGTGTGTGTGTGTGTCTTCTTTTTATTTCTTCCAGTCTGAACTAACGTGAGCAACTTGTGCAAAGATACATGTCCAATAAATTGATTCTCATTCTGATTTGTACTTTTTCACGTCGGCCCAGATGCTAGAGGAGCTCACAGATGGTTACAGAACACATAGCTTGGACGTGGCCAAGACCGCTTTACAGCACACTCACACACAACAAGAGGTCCACCAGATCAGGTGTGTGTGTGTGTGTGTGTGTGTGTGTGTGTGTGTGTGTGTGTGTGTGTGTGTGTGTGTGTGTGTGTGTGTGTGTGTGTGTGTGTGTGTGTGTGTGTGTGTGTGTGTGTGTGTGTGTGTGTGTGTGTGTGTGTGTGTGTGTGTGTGTGTGTGTGTGTGTGTGTGTGTTAGTGTTGATTTTGACAGCAAATTTTGATTCAGTTTTAGTCATAGTCTTTATATAATATTGAATCAAATAAATTCCATTTAGTTTTAGTCATATTTTAGTCATCTGAAATGTTTTACTGTTAGTCTAGTTTTAGTCGACTAAATATCATAAGATTATAGTCGATTTAGTCGACTATAATGTATTTTGGCGGTGCCTTGATGGCATCGTAATGGCTGATTTTACACTTGGTTGCATGCTGAAAATAGCCGATCTACAAGCTCACAACGCGTTGTGAGCTTGTAGATCGGCTATTTTCAGAGTGCAACACCTGAGCGCAACCAAGCATAGAACGACTTGTCTTAGTTCTACTGGATCTCTTCTCCACTCGTTTCTCACTAACATTTTAGTCTAGTTTTTTTTTGTTGACGAAATTGTCAATATATTTAGTCTTAGTTTTAGTCATCATAGCTTAGTTTTTATTTAGTCAGTGAAAAAAGGTTTTTATTTAGTCAGTGAAAAAAGGTAGTCGACGAACATTTTTCGTCATAGTTTTAGTCGACGAAATCAACACGTGTGTGTGTGTGTGTGTGTGTGTGTGTGTGTGTGTGTGTGTGTGTGTGTGTGTGTGTGTGTGTGTGTGTGTGTGTGTGTGTGTGTGTGTGTGTGTGTGTGTGTGTGTGTGTGTGTGTGTGTGTGTCTGTCTGTTCTTTGTTTGTGTGTCAATGTTTTTGCCTAATGGCCATTGCCTCTGTCAACAGAGCGACTGTGGCAGAACTCAAAGATGAGGTCAGGAATGTGGTTCTCAGAGAGAACCCACACCAACCCACACCTTTCATGTCCCAACGCACATCAGGTGAGAACATGCTGCTGAGGTTGAGGTTGTACTGATGCAGCGATTCTCAACCTGCGGGCCCGGCGGGGACCAATGGTGGGTCGCGAGGGGGCATTGCAAGTGGGCCCCCAAATAATTGGCAAAACACTTGAATGATTTGAATGATAATATAACATTAATTTGAAAAAATAATGTGTAAAACAAAAAGAAAGGAATTTGTTGTTTAACCCACTAAGACCTGAGGCCGATTCTACGAATGTCTTCTAAATCTCAACAGTATTCTGAAAAAACGTATGTTTCAATATCAGTGGTGCTCAAACTTTTTTTTATTTTATAATTTTTATCCCACGATTTTGTAACCCAATTTTTTACACCCAGTGCACCGGTGCTCAAACTTACACCCCGGTGCTCAAACTTTTTCACGTCAAGGACCCCCAAAATTATATGTATTTGGCCGCCGACCCCCAGAAGCAAAATATGTTGTTCCAGGGACCCCCAGAAGCAAAGATTTTAGTTAAAAATGTTCTCTTTAAAACGATATATATTCAAAGATTTGCACACATTTTCATAATTTTTCAAAAATAGCAGATCTACAAGCTCGTAGCGCGGCACTCGGTGCCGCGCTACGAGCTTGTAGATCTGCTATTTTTGAATAGCCAAAGTGTAAAATAATGCTTTTTAGCTCAAATCAAAAAGTTACACAGATGCGTTCCAGGTCTTAAAGGGTTCAAACCTTTAAAAAAAGACTTTTCATTGTGATAGTGATAAATACGAATGCTGTGTTATTTACAAACAAGAACACAATTGATTTGATTGATCATTAAAATGAACATGCTCTGACAATGCATGCAGCCCACCCATCTGACCACTAGTGGTCAGATGGGTGGGCCGCGGACACTTTTAGAGATTTTCAAGTGGGCCCTGATCCAGAAAAGGTTGAGAACCACTGTCTGGTAAATGGACAACAATGACCCACACATGCTGATGCTCTGACTCTATCCCGCTCTCTATGAACATACACACCATGATGATAAAGCACTTAACCCGGTGTTTTCTCTACCCTAGCGATCATTCCAGCGGCCGATCCAGTCCCGGTTCCCAGCAGCCGCGAAAGAGGGGTCAGAGTTCAAGAGGCAGAGCCAGACTCTGACTCGGAGGACTTTAGCCCCACCCCTAGCTTGGCGGAGGTCAGCTCAGATGACCTCTCATGGCTGGATGATGACCTAGACGTTGGTGAGCACTCGAGTCAATCGTGGTAAAAGCATGGAGGCCAACCTTGTTATTATGGTGTGGTTTAGTCATTTACATAAGACTTGCTTAGACGGTGAAGTCATTTTTGGTTCATCTGGTTCCATTTCTGCACTCTCTGAGTTAATTTAACACTGACGATTTTACCGCGTACTTACCTAGTCCTTCTTAACCCGTATCAGGCCATAATACGTTCATTATTAACACATTCACTGCCAAAGACGGATATATCCATCTTTTCAAATCCAATCGTTAACCGCCAAAGACGGATATGTCCGTACTTTTTTGGGGGAAAAACGTCCAGAACCCAAGATAACGTGATCCGAAGATTTACTGCTCCATTGTGGTTAACTTAAAATTCTGTATCTCGGCTCCTGTGTACCTTTTTTTTTTACTATGTATTTTTGGCGAAACATGCTATTTTCAACTGGGTATAACAAGAGAACGGGAGCTCACGGAAGCACAGTGATTTCCTCCGTGATTTTAGCAACCATCAGGGGATCGATCATACTGGAGATAAATATTCTGTGGTTCTTGAAAAATGTGTCAGAATGCTTTAAAATGCTGGCAGAAGCTACCTGCCAGCATTAGAAAGCCCCTGACAGTGAATGTGTTAATAGTGAGTCAATTACTAATATCTTTACTACCCCTCTGTATGGTCCCTACCCCCCACTTTTACCAACGCAAACGTACCGCACATAAAACACACACGTTAACAACCAGACCAGACACTCAGTTCTTTAGATGGGCAGGTCACCAGATGGGTGCAGAAATGAGTGAGGTTTATTTAAAAGCGGGATTGAACATGTTGCTCTGCCTCCCCTTCCCTCCCTCCCTCCCTCCCTCCCTCCCTCCCTCCCTCCCTCCCCCTCACATCTGTGCCCAAACGTTCTCTGTGACTCATCCCCACAACGTATGAGTCACTGGGGACTGGAGCACCACCACCAGACTGGGTGTTTAACCCGTTCAATTCGGGAACGCATCCGTGTCATTTTAAGAGCTTTAACTACTATAGCCTATTAACCATTAGTTTATACTTTGGCTATTAAAAAATAGCAGATATACAAGCTCATAGCGCGGCACCGAGTGCCGTGCTATGAGCTTGTAGATCTGCTATTTCTTTTTAATCTTGAACATTTTTGCAAATCTTTGAATATATATATGTTTTTTTAAACAAAATTTTAAACTCAAATCTTTGCTTCTGGGGGTCCCTGGATCAAAACATTTTCATGTCAAGGACCACCAAAATGATATGTATTTGATGCGGACCCCCCAATCTCAAAATATTTTGTTCCATGGACCCCCCCCCCCGGAGCAAAGGTTTGAGTTAAAAATGTTCGCTTTAAAAATATATATAGCCTATATTGAAAGAGTTGCACACATTTTCACTTTTTGAGTGCTGCGCTATGAGCTTGTATATCTGCTATTTTTGAATAGCCAAAGTATAAAATATGACCTAAAATGACACAGATGCGTTCCCAGTCTTAATGGGTTAACCAACATGAGTGCAGAGGTTGATGTGGGTTTATCGGAAAGATGCAAGAAGACAAGGCTACGCGTCGGCGGCAGAGAGGAAGGGCTGAAGGGAGAGAGAGATTTAAAGATGAAAAGAGGGGAGAACAATAGAGCAGTGGTTCTCAACCTCTTCTGGACCAGGGCCCACTTCAGGGCCATTCAGGCTGCCGTGTTATGTGGTCAGATGGGTGGGCTGGCCGAGTGCATTTTCAGAGCATGTTATGATCAATCAGTTTATTGTGTTCCGGCTTGGATCAATGGAACTAACATAAAGTTCATATTTATCCGGTATATATGAAAACTCATTTTTTTCTTTTTACATTTAATTATTTTTTTATATTTATGTTATATTATCATTACAATGCTAGTGTTTTGCAGTGGTGTAAAAAGTACTCACATTTTTTACTTAAGTAAAAGTATCAATACTGCAATGTAGAAATACTCTGTTACGTTAAGTAAAAGTCCATAATTAAAAATTTGCTTGAGTAAAAGTACACAAGTATTGGTATCAAAATATACTTAAAGTACAAAAGTAAAAGTACTCATTATGCAGAATGTCCCATTTCACAAGTTCTCAATGTATAAAACTAGAAGGCGCCCGGCCCGCTAGCCGCGCACGGGGCTCTAGTGAGGGCGCGCTTATTTTGGGGTACCAAAATCGTGGGATAAACATTTCCCCAAAAAAAGTTTTAAAAAAATAATTCATTAAAAATATATATATACATGGGGGACCCCCTGGGGGTCCGCAGACCCCCTGGGAGTGTTGGGACCCCCGTGAAACATCGCGGGGGTCCCATCGCGGACAGTAAAATTGTACTTAAGTACAGCACTTAAGTAAATGTACTTAGTTACTTTCCACCTCTGGTGTTTTGGCAATTATTTGGGGGCCCTCTTGCAATACCCTCGTGGCCCACCAGTGGTCCTGGGCCCACAGGTTGAGAAACAGATGAAGGTGAGTGTTGTCTGGTTATACATATAGAAGCAGAGCGGTTTATGGTCTTGATGTGTTTCCCTGCCTGGGGACGGAACACAGAAGCTCTCATTTCCTCTGCAACCAATCTCTGCAAAGCCAACCTCTTCCTTGCAAAATATGTGTGTTTGCAGACTTCGCACGTAGTACGTACTTGCGTGTGTGTGTGTGTGTGTGTGTGTGTGTGTGTGTGTGTGTGTGTGTGTGTGTGTGTGTGTGTGTGTGTGTGTGTGTGTGTGTGTGTGTGTGTGTGTGTGTGTGTGTGTGTGTGTGTGTGTGTGTGTGTGTGTGTGTGTGTGTGTGTGTGTGTGTGTGTGTGTGTGTGTGTGTGTGTGCAATGAATGCATGCATGTGTGTATGTCCGCCAGTGTGACTGTGTGCGCATGTTAATATCCTCAAAGACTTACTGTAACACAGCATAAAATCCTTTGTGTTACTTTAACTCAGCAGAGTGTACTAATGGAACCAAGACCTTATGGGTCCCCGTGGTTCCATTTGTACACTCTTCTGAATTAAATTAACACGGAGGATTTTTACTGTTTAGGTCAACATTCCCATTAGAGATTGAGATCTGTGCTCTAAATGTTTCCTAGAGCCATTTGTACAGCCGGCCTAATTTGATGATTTTATCAGACACGCACGCACGCACACACACACACACACACACACGCACACACACACACACACACACACACACACACACACACACACACACGTGTGTGCGTACACACGCACACACATACTAACTGCTTCTTCTCTGTTCTTCGTCCCTGCCAGCTCCTCATCAAAAAGATGTCCCGCATGTACGACTGAGCACGAAGTCTAGGCAAAGTGGCAGCATTGCAGGTCCAGGCAGTGACCTGGATGACGACGACGACGACGACGACGACGATGATGATGACGACGAGGATGACCTTCTGGATGATGAGGGAAACCAACAATTGGGAGCTGACCTTAGCCTTAATGACCTATGACCTTTTTTTAAAAGAAGGTTTTCTGAATCTGATTGGACTGAGATTAACCACTTACACATACCTATCTGATCCTACTCGGCACAGTGTGTCCTTTCCACTGCTCCGGTCATTCACAAAGACTGACTGCTGAAAGAGATCAGGCCACAGAAACGGCTGAGAACTACTCCCCCGATATCAGCAAGTTCTCTTTGAATAATCTCCTGTAACTGTCTCCACATGTCCAGACTCGAGGTCCAGACTGCACAGCATTCTGGGAAAAGATCTGTCAGAGGATGCAGGCAACCACTAAAAGACTTTTTGAAATAATCCTGTTCTCTCAGCTACAGTACAGTCCATCCTTGCCCTGTGTGAAAGCATTATCTGAAACAAGTCAACATTTCAACGGGGGACACCCTGATAGCCAAGTGTTTTGGGGCGCAAACTACATGGGCTCAAATGCCTGACAACGAGTTCCCGGTTCAATTCCCTGTCAGTCGGACTATTGGCTACTATATGTCACTCCCATACTCTCTTTCCTGTCTCTCTCAACTGTCCCAATCAAATACAGACTTAAAAATGTCCTCCCCCCCAAACAAAATAAACAAACATTTTAACTGCCTGAGCTAGCACTTTACATTGAATGGTGATATGTTGCACTGTTCAGGTGCTGTATTAACAGATATGTAAAGGAAATTCTAGGTAAGTATAGCTTATAGCAGTGCTTCTCAAAGTGGGGTCCGGGGACCCCCAGGGGTCCCTGAGGGAGTTCCCGGGGAGTCCCCAACAAAATTAGTTAATATAGCATAAACATTTAGTTTAACCACTTTAACCCTATGTACATTGGCTGTTTGAAAATATCCAATGTGTATATATAATGACAAGCTCACAATGTGTCACCTTGTGAGCTTGTAGATCTGCTAGTTCTGTTTTTGAAACATTTTAACAACACAAATCTTGTATGGGGGTCCGTGGCCAAATACATATTAATTTGGAGGTCCTTCACATAAAAACGTTTGAGAACCGCTGGTTTATGTACTTAATAGTGTTGCTGAGTCTCATGTGTTTTGTCGTTACCATATTATATGCTTCAACAAAATTGGAAACGGATGGATCTATTTTAATTCTTTACAATTCAGACAAAGGATCAGAAAAGATGAGGCAAAAACCCATTAGCAAAAAAAAAAAACCTGTGGGGTCAGGCCTGGTGTTGAATATTTCAGTATCCAGACACCCCCCTATGGAGTGTGTTGCCTCATGCATTCTATAGACCACAAAGGAGGGCAACGGGAGGAAGGGAGGATGTTGGGTGTCCTCTGAGATCAGAGTGACCACAGGTTCTCCCTAGCTCAGCGAGAAAGAGAATGACTCTTTCACTTATGAGTAATTGGCAATATACAAAATCTGGTGTTCATTTAACCCTTTAAGGCCGGGAAGGGAACGCATGTGTGTCATTTTAAGATTTCTTTGGCTTTAAAAAAATAGCAGATATACAATCTCATAGCGCAGCACCGAGTGCCGCGCTATGAGCTTGTAGATCTGCTATTTCTTTTTAAACCCGCGATTTTTTTGCAAATCTTTGAATATATATATTTTTTAAAGCGAACATTTGTAACTCAAATCTTTGCTTCTGGGGGGTCCCTGGAACAAAACATTTTGAGATGGGGTCCGGGGCCATATACATATGTACAAATTATATGTATTTGGCCCCCATCTCAAAATATGTTGTTCCAGGGACCCCTAGAAGCACAGATCGGAGTTAAAAATGTTCGCTTTAAAAGAAAAATGTTCACGATTTTAAAAAGTTTGTATATCTGCTATTTTTTTAATAGCCAAAAACATCTAAAATGACACGATGCTTCCCTGGTCTAAATGGGTTAACACTGAGAGTGTAAAAATGGTTGGGGTTCCCGAATGGCCACTCTACCTCCTGAACGGCAGTTGCATTCTCACAAAGTTCCTTGTACAGAAATAGAACAACAGTATTGAAGTGACGTTCATGAAGAAAACAAGTCATTTATTTGCGTTTGTGCCCAGATAGTGACTAATGACTGTTGAGAGGATGAATCGAGCCTTTCTACTGCAGTTGTATGATATTTGCCAAGAGTTGCACTAAGCTGCTGCTCGCAAAGTAGTACATTGATTCACTGTACAGTCCGTAAAAGAAATGTGTTGTATTTTGGCTCCGACAATAAAAAGTCTGTAATAGTTGAAATAAAAGAGCTTGGTTTTCTGGAGCGAGGTTTTGTAAGTGCTGTTTGTGTGATTGTGTCTTTGTTTTTCCTCTCTGCTGGTGTCAAAGAGCAATTCACAAGAATTTCCAACAACAAACAATGAATCAATTTAACGTGAATCAGAAAGCCCAGAGGATGTTTTTAAAAATAGCTTTAATCATAAAACATCAAGAGATCACTCCATGATCCACAACAGAGAGCAAAACCTCTCAGGACAAATATGGCACTTCATAAAAGGGAATATCAAATGCAGGGCAGCAATTGGGACCTTTCTGTAATGACATAAATCTAAACTGTAGTTTATAGCCAGATGGGGTTAGTTATTGAACAAAGAGCAAATAACCACAGGTATTATTTTCACTCCCTAAGCTTGATTCAAATAATCAGTAGCCAATGTATCAGTGTGTTTTTATATACAGTCAACAACAGCATAACAAGGCTTAATCTTTCATGTTCGAATAAGGATTAAGTAGTGAATAGATGAGGGTCATTGTATTGTCCTGCATGTAAAAGAACAAAAAAGGAAAAACATGGCTCACAAATAGTGATATTAAATTACAAGTCAAAGATTCTTTCTGAAGGCTTTCAAGACAATACAGAGATACAAATTGTTTTGTATGACCCATATATAACTTGATTTCACTGTTATCTTCTAACAGGAAATGAACACGTTTGCTGTGTACAACTGGTTAGACTGATATTTAATCACTGTGCGTACATTTACTTTGTGGCTTTGTGTTACTGCAGTGATTTCTGAAAAATAAAGTGATGTTATCATAAGTACTGTAGAACATAAAGATGAACGTTTGTTGCAATTACAATACATTGGACAATGCTTGCATTGTGTGGAAAGGAGACTGGCCAATTCTGGTCTAAAGCTGTCGTCACATGACTGACAGCGTCTGCTTAAGAGGTGCAAACTGAGGCAAGTCCAAACAGCACTCCTGCCCTGGGGCATTTGTTTGTATGGGAATCAAACCACTGCGGTGGAAATGACTCGTGAAACAGGGTTTGTCTATGAATGTAATGAAGACGAATAGAGTAATATAAAGAGCGCCATTCCTACCCTGCGCAAGGCACTCTCCTGCGCTAAAGACCTCAGGAAAGGAAGAAAAAACACGCACATGTCCACACTAAAGCCTAAAGCGCGGTCCATCCATACTCCTTCCGACATTTCCACATTGGAAAGGGAGGTGATATACAACTACAAATTGACGTCATTCCGAGCTTCGAAGAGGCGGTCCCAGAACCTTTCCTCGGAACCCGTAGCACCTCCAGATGTCCTCCTGACTCTCCCAACTATAGCTCGGAAAGCCTTTCCAAACGATTTTCCGATGTCGGAAGGAGTATTTATTGGCGTTTATACTCGGCCGCACGGAGGTGTTGCTCGTCATAAATAACAGACATTTTTCCTAACAACTGACACCGTTGTGCGGCTGAGTATAAATGAGGCTTAAGGCCTAAAGACAGCAGGACCTTAATTATAGCAATAAAAACAATTAAATAACTCCCTTGAATGCACATTTGGAAATATGCAAATCCTTACATACCGCACCTACACGCATACACACAGACAAACAAAACAAAACACATACACTCACACGCGCGCACACACACACACACACACACACACACACACACACACACACACACACACACACACACACACACACACACACACACACACACACACACACACACACACACACACACACACACACACACACACACACACACACAATTCTTTTTCCTTCCACACTTTTAAACATAAAGTGCTTGAACATAAACTTAATAACACTCGAATCAGGCCTTTTGCCGTACTACCCCGTCTCAACACGTTACTCTGGCCCCTCAACTTCACCAGCGGTGGGGCTTTGTGTACAAAGAGGCCATGGTCTCTGGTGCATTTCAGCTCACCCTGCCCCAATCCCTTCCATCCACCAGTATAGGGAAAATATAACACTGCTCTCAGATCAGTGCCTTGCAGGGCTAGTTTAGTCCCAGTGGTGCCGTAAGCATTTTTTTGATTCAGCTAATTCAGTGATGGATGATCACTGCTGATGAGAGCATCCTCATGGGTGACGGTGCGTGCATAAGCATGGATCTGGGTCAACTTAGTCCGATCAAACTTTTCAAGGCGAACATGTTATAGAACCTTCCCTGTGTAGAACGTGGTCGATTGCTGTTGGCCTAATTATTATACAGAGACAACAAATTGGGATGCAGCATTTGGCAGCTGTTGACCTTGAAATGTGTGGCATCTTAACTGTCCAATGCCGTCTCCATCGTCCCCTTTCCTACAACTCTATTCTAGAAACACTGGATTAATGGAAGCAATCAGAGGGATCCTTCTAGGAAATTGCTTACACCTACCCAGTGCTTTTTTTCATTTTTTGTAGAGGTGAAGGAAAGGAGACTTGGTTAGAATACTGAGGCATGCCCCGGTGGCATTTAGGTTCTTTAGTCTGGTGAGTCTCGCCTCCGTTTAGTAGCTGTACATGGACAATGGCGTGTCTTCCATCATGTCATCCTACACAAGAAACACATGAAACATACATAGGTTAATCGTAAAGCCAAAGAACAATGCATTTCGCCCCTAGGCCTCATCAGGTTCGCCATGCAAACATACTGTGTTTAGATACTATACATACACGCATACATATACATGCAATATTTCCCTCCACATAGATACAGATCTACACTGACCTATCACCAGTGTCAGAACCACACAAAAACACCTAAGCTTCCCATGTGTCAGACTGTGTAAATATTTCTTTTTTGTTGCCAATTGTTATTAAAAAATATATATATCACACCCAGTCTGAAGTGAGTGGTGCCTTTGATGAGTTCATTATGCGCTTGTGTTGAACTCCTGTTTGTGTTTAATTAGTGTAACTGGTTGCATGTTTGTGTTGCAATCAGCTGCAGCTGTTGAGGCCAGACACAAACATGTTGAGGCCGTCCGCAAACATACGGACGGACAGACACACACACACGTGGTCAAATGTAGGAGTGGTTGGCACCACTCAATAACAGAATCCCCTTTGGTAGTGAGAAACAGTGATGAAAGTGCTTTACGGATATCACAGAAGGGATGTATTCACCATAGGTAGGTCCTGGAGCCTGCGGAACTCAGGGCGGTTGTCTCTTCGGCGTAGTTTGAGGAAGAGGAGCAGGGTGATGATGACAGCGGTGATGATAAAAGCCGACACCAGACCTGCTAGGAGGGGGTCCGGAGTGCCAGACTCATGGACCACTGTGGCTGTGAATAAAAGACAGGAGGTACAGTCAGCAGAGCACACACCAACCTGAACAAACCGTACCATAAAAGATATACTGTAAGTCGGTGGTGGTAATACACAATATAGCTGAGATTATTGGCTTGACTTAACACACTCAAAATAGATTTACCACTCATTTTGAAGCACGGTACCGACAAAGCAACCTTCCCCTCAGGGATTGGGCCGAGTCTTAAGGTCATTACACACCGGCGATTATGCGAATATACACAAAATTCGGATGCGGTCCGAATAAATAAAAGACGCTTTTTCGCTCCGCGAAATTGATGTGGAAGCTTGCATTGACTTTATACGTTTTAAAAAAAAAACGTATTATTCGCATGAAAAAAACGTATCGTGCTGAGAAAGGAGTGAATAGTTTGTCCTGAACCTGATTTAACCCATTCAATCCGGGAACGCAACTGTGTAATTTTAGATTTGAGCTATAACCATTATTTTATTCTTTGGCTATTCAAAAATAGCAGATCTACAAGCTCATAGCGCAGCACCGAGTGCCGCGCTACGAGCTTGTAGATCTGCTACTTTTGAAAAATATTGAACATTTGTGCAAATCTTTGAATATATGTTTTTTTAAACAATTTATTTTTCTAAAATAGCAGATCTACAAGCTCATAGCGCAGCACTGAGTGCCGCGCTATGAGCTTGTATATCTGCTATTTTTGAATAGCCAAAGACATCTAAAATGACAGAGCTGCGTTCCCGGAATTGAATGGCTTAAAGAGGTGTGAAACTTCAATGAAAGATATAGGCGCATGTATTGCATCTTGGAACATCACGTGTGTCTGGAATCTTCTCACTATTAGCTCAGGACCATGCAGCACTAGGTTCTTCTTTCTGGCATGAAACGTCTGTATCTCGTACCTGTCTCTACTTGCATTCATTGCGCTGCGGGGGAGATCAATGAAGCAGCCGACTGTTTGTTGTTTTCACTGGGAGTGCGCTGTTGATATAATCACCGTGAAACTCTAACGAATGTGTGCATATGTGTGTGTGTTTGGCAAGCACATGAGTGAGCAATGAGCACGCACAAGTATATGTGTATTTATCTGCGGATTTGTATGTGTGTATGCATGGATGGATGGACGTTGCTATGAGACACATGTTTTGTACGCTCAGTTATTTTTGTGCCAGAAGAACCGAGAAGCACCGCAACATTGTAAAACTGTAAATACTGCAGAGGCAAATCTCCAAGCCTAAACTAATAAAACCTCAGAGGGAGAGAAGCAAAAAGAGATTATGTATTTGTTTATTTAAACTTTATTCAACCAGACAGCGTTCTTATTAAGAATGATGGCCTGACGAAAAGGAAGAACAGAATCTAAGCTAAAATAACCCATTAAAACCAGGAACGCATCTGTGTAACCACTTTATCCATTATTTTATACTTTGGCTATTCAAAAATAGCAGATCTACAAGCTCATAGCGCGCCACAGAGTGCCAAAAATCGTGAACATTTGTGCAAATCTTTGTATATATATTCTTTAAGTTTTAAATTTTTATCCCTTGATTTTGTAACCCTTTTTTCACCCGGTGCCAATTTGCTAAGTAATCCTGGGCACTACACTCCCCCCACCAGCCTAGGGAGGCCAGGGCCGAGCTCATGCCTCCACCTTGAATATATATTCTTTAAAGCGAACATTTTGAACTCAAATCTTTGCTTCTGGGGGGTCCCTGGAACAACATATTTTGAGATGGGGTCAAATACATATCATTTTGGGAGTCCTTGACATGGAAAAGTTGGAGCACAACTGATATAGCAACACACTGATAGGATTTAGAAAATATTTTTTGATATTTGGCCGCGGACCCCCAACTCAAAATGTTTTGTTCCAGGGAGCCCCAAAAGCAAAGATTTGGGTACAAATGTTCGCTTTTAAAAATATATATTCAAAGATTTGCACAAATTTTCATGACTTTTCAAAAAAAAATGCAGATCTACAAGATATTTTTGAATAGCCAAAGAAATCTAAAATGACACAGATGCTTTCCTGTATTGAAGGGGATAAACAATTCACTAAGACAAAGTGTGTGAAGAAGATGAGAGGGAAAGAAAGAAAAGAGGGGAAAGAGAAGAGTGACGAGAACAGAGAATGCTCCAGACCAGGCTCCAGTCCCATGACTGTCTCTGTCCCTCCACCAAACAGAGCCCTGATTGTGGAGCGGTTGGTGGTGATGGCACTTCTATAAGTTGTGGATGGGAAGTGCACGTGTTCGCTTGTGAATGTTATTGTGTGTGTATAGATGTATGTGTATGTGTATGTGTATGTGTATGTGTGTGTGTGTGTGTGTGTGTGTGTGTGTGTGTGTGTGTGTGTGTGTGTGTGTGTGTGTGTGTGTGTGTGTGTGTGTGTGTGTGTGTGTGTGTGTGTTAGAGGCAAGAACTGTCTTGTGTTGGAAAACAAAGAACAGCGTCTGCTTTGTTGTTCAATTCAATTCTGCTTGTGTCATAATACAGTGGTAAATATACTGTATACGCAGACACACAAACAGAAGCCTACTCTGTGTGGAGTTTGCATGTTCTCCCCGTGTCTCCTAGGGTAGTTAATACCCTCACAAAAACATGTAGTAATCCTGGTCGCTATACCGCCTCCCCCATGACAGCCGGGGCGCCTGATGGAGGGGAAGGGAACTGGTTGGAATAACGTGTTCCTTCCACTCGCTACGTCCTACCGGGGAAACTCCCCCTGTCAGGTGACAAGAAGGTCAGTTGGCTCTCATGCATTGAAGGAGGCATGAGCTCGGCCCTGGGCTCCCTAGGCAGTGGGAGCCGTGTAGCGCCCAGGATCACTTAGAAAATTGGCACCGGGTGGAAAAGGGTTACAAAATCGTGGGATAAAAAAAACAAAAAAGAACAGAAGCACCAAGATAGAAAACTATATCCACTTACCATCATCCATGTTGAGTTGGGATGGGGAATCAACCCGAGGTTTGGTTGGTGGACTGAAGGTGGACTCGGCGTGCGTTGGACCGGAGGTCTCAAGATGTGAGTCAGACTGGGGAGAGGGGAGCGAGGTGACAGGGGAAACGGTGGTCTCTCGGTGGGCGCTAGCGGTTGAACTGGACTGGATGCTGATGATAGCAGTGGTGGCATCGGTCTCTTTTGGGTACAGTTTGCCCGGTGATGCAGGGGTGGTGGGTGCAGAAGTGGGTACGTGGGTCGTTTTTGGGTGATGGGTGGAGGGATGAGTGGGACGGCTAGAGGAAGAGGTCTGGTGGGTGGGCGCGTGTGAGCTTGTGGCGACGTGTGGCGAAGTGGTTGGAGGAGGCGGGGTGACGTGTGTTTGTTTCGAGGCAGGATGGACTGGGTGTGTGATGGTGGCGCTACGGGAAATGTGTGTGGTGGCAGTTGGGTTCTCAGAGGGGGCAAGTGTGGGCTGTGGTTGTGACTGCTCAGTAAGGCTTGTATTCTTTCCTGGAAGTGTAGGAATGGCAGCCAGATCCATAGAGGCTAGAAAGAGAGAGAGAGAGAGATAGAGAGAGAGAGAGCAGAATTAGGATGATACCTACTAATTATAAAAATTAAAAGAGACCATTTACATTTTATCACCTAAAAGACTATGACATGGTCTACTTTATAACAGAGCTCTCACCCACACATAAAGAGATACAGCCTCAGCCAGCTGGTTCTGGGACGCTATTCTTAAACACAAACAAAGACAGAAACCCCATTGAACTAAATCAAATGATAAGAAAACAATAAGGGGCACTCTGCAGTCAAGTTGGGACATTCCCAGTCAAATTTGGCTCAAACATATTGGACTCAGTTTAATATAATTTCCCATTTCCCTTGGTAGCAAAAGCACAATTTAATTTAAGTTAATTGTAACAACACAGCTCTGTTCTCACATTACTTTATTCTATAGGCCTACATCTTTAACTAGATTTTCAGCCCACAACTGTATGTAACCTGAAAATCTAGTCCAATATTGCGCTGATCACCGAATGGTCATTGAAGTATGGTCATTTGAATTGTTAAACACTGCTGTAGCGCCCCCATATGAGTAAAACATTTACTATGCTAGACCATGCTAGACCCCTGAACAGCCTGGATCGGAACAGTGCACCTTGACAACCTGTGTCCCCTGGTAGCAATACGCTAGGTTGTACAACATGGAGCCTGGCAGCAGTAAACTGGGTTTTACAATTTGTGTACAACCCAGACATTACATTTGTGACATCCACCGTCGGTCCACCGTCAGTGGACTGTTGGTCCACCCACCCTAGAGGCAATTTTAACATTTTTCCCCACTTGTTTTAGCAATGTAAGCATATG
Source organism: Gymnoscopelus braueri (assembly GCF_963280865.1). NCBI lineage: Eukaryota > Metazoa > Chordata > Actinopteri > Myctophiformes > Myctophidae > Gymnoscopelus > Gymnoscopelus braueri. The sequence continues at coordinate 55,521,826 of NC_137607.1, read as the reverse complement.
TTTCCCTTGCCAATAAAAAGATAGAAAGCTAAAATGAAGCACCATTGAATTTCAACTTAATTTAATCGAGAAACAGAGAGAGAGAGAGGCGAGAGTTTTGCATAAGTTTACATTTGATCCCAAGTCATTAAAACATTACCAAACCTGATGAACTCAGTCAATGTTGGCTAAACATCATTGCGTGTGGATTTTAATACCGTACTGAAATGAATGGAATCCAGTGGCGTCCTGGAAATCATACAACCATCGTATGCGTATGCTTTGGAAAGTAACGTCAAGTATACGTGAGTCGTAGTCAATGCACTGAACATGCCAGACCAATGATATGGTCCTTTAAGCCTAATAGTTGATTAATACCGACTTTTTCAGATAAAGTAGCTTGAATATCTACTTTATGTGTGAGTGTTAACTGTCTTACGCATGAACTGGAGGTGTGTGTGTGTGTGTGTGTGTGTGTGTGTGTGTGTGTGTGTGTGGGGGTGTGTGTGTGTGTGTGTGTGTGTGTGTGTGTGTGTGTGTGTGTGTGTGTGTGTGTGTGTGTGTGTGTGTGTGTGTGTGTGTGTGTGTGTGTGTGTGTGTGTGTGTGTGTGCATGTACACGAGAGTAAGAATAGTGTGAGATAGCAGTGTGTGTTTGTGCTTCCTAACTTTCTCACCTCCTTGTGACAAGTCACACTGCATTTAATCATGCAGCTTCACATGTCAACATTCAACTCTATTCTCCTGGGTCTTGCTGCAGTACTTTCCCTCTACTGAACACACCATCCATGTATTTTCATTCTCTGTCTTCTAACTGAACACACCATCATTATGTCTATTTATTTCACTGTCCTCTATGAACACACTCAGTCCAATGTCTTTATATTCAACTGACTGCTGAACGAACCTCTTCCTCTCCTCTGTCCGGTCCTGTGCTGAAGCACTGGGCTATCTCTGTGTGTGTGTGTGTGTGTGTGTGTGTGTGTGTGTGTGTGTGTGTGTGTGTGTGTGTGTGTGTGTGTGTGTGTGTGTGTGTGTGTGTGTGTGTGTGTGTGTGTGTGTGTGTGTGTGTGTGTGTGTGTGTGTGTGTGTGTGTGTGTGTGTGTGTGTGTGTGTCAGTCAACACCTGACCCCTGCCACGGCACTTCTACTCAGACTGGTTTCTCTCTCTGGACCAGGAGAACAGAGTAGAGATAACAACCCTGTTAAAAATAGCTTCCGACCTCTGAACCTCCCTCTACAGGGCTTCCTTCTAAATTCCTCTGAACTACCACAATGCTCCACTAATGACAATGCTCACAAGCACACAAGAACAATGGCAAGAAAACATTGCTGTTCCCAGCATGCAGTACACAGCGAAATCTTCACAGAAGATGAACTCTGAGTGTTTTTACACTTTGCTAGGGATCCACAAAAGTGACAATAGGTGGTCTGCTAAAGACTCTGTCGTATATTGCACAGTGCCCATCACTGTGCGTGTAATGTATGTTGCAAATAAGACTTGAGGCAAACGTGATGTCATCTGTTTATAAGGGTGTTAAGGGAAATGTGTGTGGTGGCAGTTTGGTTCTTGAGCGCCGGATATGTGGGTGATATCTGTTCTGTCAGGTTTGCATCCTGTCAGGGCGTAGATGGACTTTTTTCTGCATGGGTGTATGTATGTGAGCAGCAACTAATTTCACTGGTTTAAAAGGCTTAATATAATAACAACATTTAAGGCAATTTTGGCAATTTCATTGTTTGCATGATAGCCTACAGTTTGGTTTGGTTGCAAAATGACTTACTTTAACATCTTACATTTAACATCTTTTACTCTCAATCTTTATCTAAATTTAGACAATACAAGGAGCAAACTGAGTGAGAAAACAAGCCCAAAAAATAAATAAAACACATGACCAACATAACACAAATAACACTTCCCAACGCAGTCCCAATACAAATAAATACACAATAAAATGACATTAAAACAACTTAAGGTGCCATTGCGCTCCTGGGCATAAATCTCCCCAGTCCTGACACAATAATAACTCTGGACGCCACAAATATGATCATTGGTAAACATTGTACTTAACCCATTAAGACCTGAAGCCGATTCTACAAATGTCTTCTAAATCCCAACAGTATTCTGAAAAACGTATGTTACTATATCAGTGGTGCTCAAACCTTTCCATGTCAAGGACCCCAAAATGATATGTATTTGGCCGCCGACCCCCATCTCAAAATATTTAGTTCCAGGGACCCCCAGAAGCAAAGATTTGAGTAAAATATGTTCGCTTTAAAAGAATATATATATTCAAAGATTTGCACAAATTTTCACGATGGATATTGTCATATCTTGCCATTAGTTTTAACAGTTCAAGAAAGTTGCCCTCGTTAACAGATGGGTCTCCTAGGCCAGCATACTCTATGTCCTCTGAATGGAATGCCTTGCTTGGCTAAAAACAGGGTAGCGTCGATCAGCCTTTTAATTACTTTCCTATTTTTCTCAATGGCCAGTCTTTCTGCCTGCATGAGTCCTGCGATGACAGCATTATCCTCAGTAATGCAATATTCAGTAAGGAATAAAGTATTTTCCGACTTTCTGAGCAACTTGAGGTTGTTGGTTGCTCAAAATCATCATCACAATCTTTGGATAACTCATGTGGCTGTGGTCCTCTAGTAGTTACATGTCGCCTATTTCACAATCTTCAGCCTCCATTTCTCAATCGCCGGCCCCGGGATCATCACTTTCTGAGTCAGATTCTTTTACCTCAGTAGTAGCAGGCGGCTTCACTGTTTTTAAAACATTTGCTCAGCGATGTACATGTTGCAGCTGTAGCGTGGATAGCTCTTTTATTCCTCTCTTTGCGTTTTTGAGCACCTGATTTGGTGTGTTTCCCCATATTTCATTTGTTAACAAGGTGAATGAACGAGTCACTGTCATTTCCAGGTTAGCAGGAATCTAGCCGGATGTTTATAATTGGCGCTTCACGTTAATGCGGAAATAAAAGCCTCTGTACTGATGTGAGTGGATATAATCCACTGGGGCCCCCTATAGGGCCCCTAATATATTGGAAATGACCAAAAATACATAATAATAGCCTATGAATTTTTATGTATATAATATGGGCAGCTATTTTTATATATTAAAAACAAAATAAATGAACAAAAAAAAGAAAGAATCCTTGCCAGTAGGGGGCCCCCCTTGAGGAGGTTAAATCCGGCGTATGGGTTTACATAACCCAGCAACCCTAGGTAAATTACGTCACTGCATCCTGTTGTGTTGGGTGGCACATGGGTAAAGTTCCTGCCCACCACTGCAGAGATTATGTACATCCTCACACATGACGAACTGCAGGGATTAGCAATGACAGAGACTACACATGTGTGGAGAACATTGGGATTTGAAACAACTAAATAGGGTGAAAGGGAGCATCCTGCTCTACAGAAACGCATTGAATGCATGCATGCAGCTGCATAGTTACTTGCCATTGGTATCATTCCCGTTTGGAGTGTCCGGTGGGGATGAAGTACTTGGGTCATGGTGTAGGGCCGGGGTAGCCTCTGTATTTGTGTTGTTGCTAGAGCTGCTTGCATTGCTGCTATCACTGGAACTGGTGCTTGTTGTTATGGTGGCTTGAGGTTCGAGTACGGTTCCCAGGCTAAAACCAGGCATGGATCCCGCAGCCACAGCTCCAGAAGATGATGGAGGTTGCCCAGGGTCAGATTTTTCAGAATCCGTGCTTTCTAATGGCATGGGGGGAGCCGTGGAATCATGGCCTGGAGAAAACAGAAACATACAGAAGTTAAAAAAACAAAAAAAAACAAGAGAGGAACAATCACATGACAAGTACTGTAGGTAGGTAATGGTCAAAGTTGGACAATGTTGATGTCCATGGAATCATTAGATAGATACATACATAGTTTATTTGTATAGGATTTGTTTTTCCACAGTAGGTGCACACATATCACAAACAAGTAAGACAGTACACTATACACTATTGAGAATAATGGTGGGTGACAGTGAATTGTCAACCGTTACGTCCATATGTATAGGAGAAGGAGGGAGGCAACATAAGTACTGGTGAAGGAAACACATTGTACTAGGACCACACATTTGAACAATGATTACATACACCACAGGAAAAAGACTGAGCCAAATGGAGACAATGTTAAATCGACAAATATTAAAACAAAACAAACCTAATCCTATCTATCCTCCCAATTTAACCCAGTACTTTTCCTAACTAACACAAGGTAAAGTCACAACAAAACCTAAAAAGGCAAAGGCACTCAATAAGCCTAATCACATTCTTCCACCCCCACCCACACCCACACCCACACCCCCACCCACACCCACACCCACAAACAAATAATGTGCGAACAAATCTGAGACCACAGAGCCACCGAAGAACACAGGGTTTGGCAGTTCTTATTAGTGACCCAGCCTGACATACAGATAGATATGGCTGTGGCAAAAGCTAAACGGGAGGGCGCACGGCCATAGCTGAATGGGTAGAGAGGACGGACGTCTGGGAAACAGAAGGTCCCTGCTGGTTTGCATCACGGCCCCCGGTCTGTGTCGAAGTGTCCCTTGAGCAAGCCACTTAACCCCTAACTCATACATGGGCAACTGGCGGCCCGGGGGCCACATGCGGCCCCCACCTTCACTTAATGCGGCCCTTAGGTTAATATCGGAATACTGACATATTATTGATTTCAGCTGTTACATGACCCGCTTTAATTACTTCAGTCTATATTAGTAGCTTAATGACTAGTATAAAAAATCTAATGTCTTTTTTATGTCAAATGTATTTGTATTTAAGTTCATAAAGTTAACATAAGTATAACTAAATGCATGTGAAATTAAATACAAATATTACTTTTCAGGATTCCAATTCAAAAATATCAAAATAGAAATCAGGATTCCAATTCAAAAATATCAAAAATAGCATATCTACAAGCTCAAAACGCGTCGCAGCTTGTAGATCGGCTATTTTTGCTATTTTTGTGTGACAAAGATTGGCGAAGTACGGCATTAATTTAAGAAAAAAAATTCAAATACGGAGATAAGAGGTATATGCCCTACAGTATATGCAATGTGGCCCTCTTATCTGGAGTGAGTGTGAAAATATAGTGGCCCTCTCCATCATCAAAGTTGCCCAACTCTGCCCTAACTGCTACCTGGGCACTGGGCAGGTAGCAGTTCAATGCAGTTCAATGCCACTATCAATGTGTGTGCAAATGTACTGTAACAAAAAAATACCCCAAGTGAGTGGCGACCATATTAAATTAAATATGCGCACAGTACTAACACACAGGAGGACGTGACACAACCCTTGCTGATTATGGTCTGTTGGAGAGGAAGTGAAGAAGGAGAGGAGAGGAAATTACCAGCTTCATTGCACCTTACACAGAGCTTACATAACAGAGAGCATCAAATGAGCTTTAGTTATAAATTTACATACTGAGATGAATGGCAATGAAGTACAACACAATTGCATTACAGCACATTATTTTGCTGAATGAACCCTTTGTTAATGCCTTTTGTCAATGCCAACATTTGGCAAAGATTTTCATTTCCAAACACCATCCCGAATAATTTGGTGTTGAAATATTAAACCAAGATAAACCACTCAAAGACAAGTTTAAGAGGATGTATTGTTCACAGAGACAAATGGTCAAATATTCAGACATTTATTTTTGCATGGTACTGTATATCGACCACAGCACACTCAACATTCTATATTGGCAAGGTAATTCAATGGCCTTAGAGGCCAATGTCACTTTTAATTAAGGCCTTCATAATCTTCACTGATGAAGACCAGAGCACCACTGACATAATGTAATTACTGTTTGGTAATACAGTGCCATGGTGCCTTTCATTTGCTTCACAATCACTCAGCCCTGCTCATCACCACGCACGCACGCACACACACACGCACGCACGCACGCACGCACGCAGGCACGCGCACGCGCACGCACAAAGGCTGATTTGAACCCTAAAAGACACAAAAACAGCCATACATGGACACATAAATAGACAGAGGTGTGCTCTACAATACTGCCCTTGTTTCCTGGCTGCAGCTCTATTAACGTTTCTTAGATTAAGTGCTGTGGTTGTGAGTTTTTTTGTGTGTGTGTAAGCAAGTGTAAGTGTGTGAGTGTATGACAGAAGCACCCACGGGGAGAGAGGAGGGGAGGGGGTAGTAGATTTACAAAGGTAACCACTGTTCCAAGTTTGCAGACCCACAAGATTCTCAGTCTTAATTTAACTCTGAAAGCATACAAGTGGACCCAAATGGAACCATACATGCACACTGTCATCCCTTCACACACACATTACACATCGGTTTTCTTTTGTTCTTCCTGGCCAATACAACATATACCTGGGGAAATAGCTGCAGTTGACCTCTTGACCCTGAGGTCCCTGAGAGAACAGCCAGCCACTTCTCTGCAAGCGGCTGCATAGCCTGATCATCTTCGCCCAGACCGACAGGCGAAGACTATATTATGTTTACACCCCTGTCCGTTATCTCTGGAGTCATGTGATAAACATGTATCAATCCGATTTTTCCCGGTGTATAAACCAGGTTAAAAATACCCACTAAAAATACCACAGTCGTCAGCATGAATTTCATTTGTTTCAAAAAGCTGCCTCAAAATCTATTGCAAATGTCCCTGTTAGCATTATATGCATACTGTTAAGAGCTTTTGTTCCCCACAAGGCTGCGGTATTCTTTGTAGAGAAATCAGCCTTGAGATATTATAAAAAATAAAATATACTGTATATATTAAAGCTGTAATCCATATCATTTCATGTCGTGCAGGATTTGAATCCCAGTCCCCTGCGAAAGTGCTGAGATGCTTACTGTTGAGCTATAACAGAGAGCACATTGGGAACACATTGGGATTTTGAATTTCATGCATTATGGTACCTCGATCTAAATGTGTCAATAGAAGAGAAGGGAGACTACCTCCAACCACCACATTTATGCTAGTTATATTGTATTAACATACTCTACCATATAGATAGGTTAAAATACAATGTCATTCACTGAAGTGAATGTGAAAGTGAAAGTTTTGTGCTGCCCTTTCATCCACTCACTCCATAGTCTGTATGCGACCAGTACCTGATCTTTCTAGCCCCACAGGCACACACACACACACACACACCGTGCACCACAAATATCAAATCTACAAGCTTACACAGCTATTTTTGATGCGTGACACACACTGTACAATTAAGTATACATTGGGGCCTAACTAGTAGGCTACCAATACCATACACCCAACCAACGATGGAAACAGGCTAATTAAAATGAAACCATCAAATGACAGTGTGCTGCACACAGCTACAGATACGTAGGCCTATATGCCATTAATCAGACGGCAGGTCTCTGCTAATTTACGACCAGCAAATGTCATCTGCCGGACTATTTCTCTGCTCATTTGAATCTCAGGAACTATAGTGTGACATTGCAGCGTGATATGATACTTTCAACTGTCAGCAGTCAGTCACAGTGTTTTCTTCCTTAAATCTGAGAAGTAGCTAGTGATGGAAAGACAGGAAGGGGCTTGGGGGGGGGGGGTGAAAGAGGATGAGAGAAAGTGTGAGAGACGTGGTTATAGGGAAGAAAGGGATAATTTAGAAGTGAGAATGAAAACAGTGGGAAGCAGAAAGTGAGAGGAGAAAGGTGTGGGGGGTGAGAGGAAGTGATGCAAAAGAAGTCTGTTACAAAGACGAGCTCAAAGGAATCAATTAAAATAGACACAAAGGTGTGATTTGATGATGGAGCAGAGCATTTAGGTGGGAGGCTTAGTGCTTGTGATGATGGGGGGGTCTTGGTCTCGGAGAAGCCAAGGTACCAGATGAAGTTGTTGGATCTGATATTATTGTGTGACCTCCCACAGCTCTAGGATTTAATGATAAACAAACACACAAGACCATCGCAGATAATACTCAATAATTCAGTCTGGCAGACTTGATTCATCTATATACACACATGTCACAAGTCATCATGGAGGCAGGTGTGTGTGTGTGTGTGTGTGTGTGTGTGTGTGTGTGTGTGTGTGTGTGTGTGTGTGTGTGTGTGTGTGTGTGTGTGTGTGTGTGTGTGTGTGTGTGCGCGCGCGCACGCACGCTGTGTGGGAAAGCAAAGATAGAAACAATAAAACAAAGTCCGAGCTTATTTGTGAGTTGTTAACATTAACAATGATGACAAAAACTAAAACCCATGTGAAATACATAGCATGTGGAGACTATAATCATCCAGTTTGCAAACTGTCCGATGAAAAAGAAGACAAAACCATGAAAAGGAGGATCACCTACCCTGTACAGTCGAGCCCCGGGTCATGAACAGAAGAAGGAGCGCACAAAGCGCAATCTGGAGCTTCTTTTCCATCTCACTCTGTCGTTTGGTTTGGTCACACAGTCGCACAGATTCACTAATACTGTCTCTCAACAGTTAGAGCTGTTGAGATCTGTTCTTCAGATGGATCCTCGGTACTTGATCGCCCAGTTTAAACTCCGTACCACACAGTCCAGTCCTGTGCTGTGCTGTGCTGTGCTGTGCCAGACTAGACTAGACTAGTGCAAACAGTCGTATCCTATGACATGCGTGGCTCGGGCTCTAGTATGAAGCAGTCTATGGTATGAAGGCAAGCTCAAAACGCACACAGCGCAGTGTCCAGCGTTGCCAGGTTTTGTCAGAGAAACAAGCAACCGGGTCTATGAAAACAAGCCCAAAAGAGGCGTCTATGTACAGGCCACATGAGCCCTTGCTTTAAACCTATATATACATTGGCTAATTGAAAATAGCCGATCTACAAGCTCACAACGCGTCGCGATGCAGCCTATAGATCTGCTATTTAAAAAAAAGAAATCTTGAGGAAAATTTGGAAAATGTGGAATATTTTTGAAACATTTTAACAACACAAATCTTGTATGGGCATGGGGGGGTCCCGTCCCTGCACAAATACATATTAATTTGGGGGTCCTTGACATGAAAATGTTTGAGAACCACTGGTTTAAACAACATTAAGAAACAAGCCCAAATAAGCAACTACTAAATACGCTTTATAAACAAGCCCGAAAAAACCGCAACCCGTTGCAACTACCAATAATTACAAGCAACTTCACAGAAAAAGAAGCCCAAAGTCGCTTATAATAAGTGGACATGGCAACGCTGGCAGTGTCCTAAGTGCGCTCTCTCTCTGGTCTCTCAAATATAGTGCCACGTGTTCCCGACGCTCTGCGGGTTGCCAAGTCAGTATACTGTACTGTCCCTCTGTGGGCAGGGGTGGAAAAAGTACTAAAATGTTTTACTTGAGTAAAAGTATCAATATTACAATGTAGAGGTAGGCCTACTACTCTGTTACAAGTAAAAGTCCGGAATTCAATATGTACTTAAAAGTAGCCTACAAAGGTATTGGTATCAAAAAGTACTTAAAGTAGGCTACCAAAAGTATAAAGGCTATAGACATTTTGCAGAATGTCCAATTTCACAAGTTTTCAAATGTATACAAATCTTTTGAAAATAGCAGATCTACAAGCTCACAATGGTTGCATGGCTTGACGCATTGTGAGCTTGTAGATTGGCTATTTTCAAATGGCCGAAGTGGTTAATGTATGTTAATGTATGTTTTGTAATAATAATCAAATAATCAATAATAATAATCAATAATAATCAAAATATACAAAGTAACTAGCCTAACTAAAGTTTTCATATAACTGCAGTGGATAATTATAGTAAATTTACACAGATATATAATTGCAGTGGAGTACAATATTTGCCTCTGAGATCAGTGAAATGTAGTGGAGTAGAAGTAAAAATATTGAAAATCCAGTAAAGTAAAAATGACCTCAAAATGTTACAGTACTTGAGTAATGTACTGTAATGTTTTACACCACTGCCAACTGCCTGGCTACCCCAGCGAACATACAGTGGCAAACTCATTTTACATAGCCTACGGCATATGATGATTGATTAGCCATAAATCATACACAATCTGAAGAGGATGATAACGGGAAGATCATCATCATAATGACTTATAATATTTACATCCATCTACAGTAGCAGAATATATAAGTCTACAGTCCAAGAGTGTCAAATTAAGTCGTGCAATGCCCATTATAATTCAGCAACTCTTTTATTTAGTTATATAACAGGTATAAATTATGCATCAGGAAAATATATTTGTCTTATTATAAATTGAATGACATAACAGGGCGTTTTACCAGACCAAGTGTAATATTTTCATTGAAACACATGGAGACGCTGTTGCTTTATAGCTAATAATAGGTGTACTGGTACTGCTGCCACTCGGGGATTTTGGGGGTGCCAGAATGTACACTGACCTGTATGCAGGGGTGGAAAAAGTACTTCAAATTCTTACTTAAGTAAAAGTATTAATACTGCAATGCAGAAATAATTTAAAAGTCCGGAATTCAAAATTGACTTGAGTAAAAGTACAAAAGTATTCGAATCAAAATGTACTTAAAGTACCAATAGTAGAAAGTACTCATTATGAATGTCCCATTTCACAAGTTTTCAAATTAATAAAATGCATACAAATCTTTTGTAAATAGCCGATCTACAAGCTCACAATGCGTCGCGATGCAATGCATTGTGAGCTTGTAGATCGGCTATTTTCAAATGGCTGAAATGTATATAGGGCTGAAGTGGGTAATGTATGTTTTGTAATAACAATCAAAATCTACAAAGTAACTAGTTTTCAAATAATTGTAGTGGAGTAAAAGTACAATATGTTCCTCTGACATCAGTGACATGTAGTGGAGTAGAAGTAGTGGAGTAGAAGTAAAAGTAATATTAATATTAATATTAATATTAGTATTAGTATTAGTATTAGTATTAGTATTAGTATTAGTATTAGTATTAGTATTATTACTATTACTATTATTATTATTATTATACATTAGTTTGTTAGTAAATCTAGACACATTACGACATTTTCTAGTAAACTCAACGGTTGCCTAGCAGCCTAAAGAACAAATAACAGCGCAGCCATCGCCCGGGCTATGGGATGTAGACTGTACAGAGGCGATAAACGCTATGAGGCTTGTGATTGGAGGGAGCATTGTTGAAGGTTCTGGTTAGTGTTGCCATGTATGCTTGTTATAAGCGACTTTGTGCTTAGTTTTCTTCAGTATGCGTGCAACCAGTATGCGCGCAATCAATGAAACCCATTCTGTCAGGTCTCGCTAGGACGCGCCTCTCTAGCCAAACCACAAGAGGGGGTTGGGGTGTCCTGAAACCAGCGCACCCCGAAATAACAGGTTGAGAATTGATTGCAATCACCTGTGCGTCCAGTCTCAATGTTAGTAAACAAATAATTGGTCTATAGTTGCGGGTTGCCGTTTTTTGGCCTTGTTTCTAAATTGTAATTGCTTATGGTTTAAAGTCATAGTTTAAAGTGCTCACGTGACGCTTATTTTGGGCTCGGCACTAGGGACATCATGAATCCGGGCACCTCGATGTAAAATTGGCTATTTGCCCAAAACGTTTAAAAATAAAATATTAGAAAAATGGTCTTAAGTAATGTAAAGTATACATGATGTGAACATACACGGTACATCATTATCAGACTTAATTTTATCCTTCAACTTCTTGTTTATGCCCCAAAATGACTGGATATACAGTAGAAATATTAGACCTTAATTGTCGAATGTTTAGGCATTTTCTAATCATGTAGACCATTTTTCTGATTTTTACATTTCGGACATAATAGCCAATTTTACATGGAGGCAGTGGTGTAAAGTAACTAAGTACATTTACTTAAGTACTGTACTTAAGTACAATTTTGAGGTATTTGTACTTTACTTGAGTATTTGTCCAATTTCCAATACTTCTACTTCTACTCCACTACATCTCAGAGGCAAATATTGTACTTTTACTCCACTATAATTATTTGAAAACTTTAGTTACTAGTTACTTTTCAGATATAAATTATGATATAATGAAACATACATTAACCACTTTAACCCTTTTTTATACCTAAGCTATTTGAAAATAGCCGATCTACAATATCACAAGGCATCGCAGCGCGACACGTTGTGAGCTTGTAGATCTGCTATTTTCAAATATTTTAGTACTTTTACTTTTGGTACCTTAAGTACATTTTGATACTTTTGTACTTTTACTCAAGTAAATTTTGAATTCCGGACTTTTACTTGTAACAGAGTACTTCTAAATTGCAGTATTGATACTTTTACTTAAGTAAAACATTTGAGTACTTTTTCCACCACTGCTGGTCGGTGCCCACTTATCCTTGTTATCGCTTGTTTCACTCGCAATTCACAAAACCTGGCAAGTTTTGCAACTCCGCTCCTGGTGGTGACGTCACGCACAGAGCAGACAGCGGCAGGGAGCTGACAGCATCCTCACTACCGTCGCAGAACAGAACCGAGGTGACAAACAAACTACTGGACGTTTAAAGAGAACTACAAAAACACGTAGGCAAAACAAAAATACATTCTAAAAAATATGAATAAAAACGATCACGTTCCCTGTTAAAAAACAAATAGCTAAGGTTAAACCACTAGGTTGTACTTGGACGCGGTAGGATAACGTTAATACATACACCGTCTGCCATAGCTAGCTGACGCTAGCATGTTCAGTGCTAGCTGTTGCCATAAAATGTGAGTTACAGCTATGCTAGCTAGGTTGTTAGCTTGCCGGGGGTTAGCTCGTTGCGCTGCTATTATCATAAAGGCAAAACTACAACACTGCCAAGCTCTCACATTATGCTTAATAATACTGGATATTAGAGTATGTGTGTGTGTACTGGAAGGCTAGTTGAACGTCAGAGCGAGGTGTCTTATTTGTGGTGATTTGACAGCAGCTGCTGTCATGATTACAAATTGAAATTGACGATTAATTGTCCCACAAATAATTGCGATTATCGATTTAATTGTGGTTTTGGCATTGGACATTGGAACATATGCATAGAAACTTAATTTCTGTTTGCCTTTTAGGCTTCGTAATCACATATTGCATGGGGCAGATGTGACAAATAACTTAAATATACAAAGAAAACACTGACATATTTAATAATTATGCAAAACATTATTGCGATTATCTCAAATAATTGTGATCAGTTGATTATGTAATAATTGTGACTGGCCTATTTGTGATGATTCGACAGCTCAGTGTCAGCGGACAAATGGAGACACCGGGACGGATAGCAGCATCACAGGACGCCCTGGACTTCACCGTGGAAAACGTAGAGAAGGTTAGTGTCCTGGCTTTACAATTTACAATGTAGGCATTTAGCAGACGCTTTTAATCCAGAGCGATTTACAATAAGCAAGGACAACATAAGGTAACACATCAAATGCATAGAGATGTGATCTAGGATCATAGGTACGCCAAGAACCTATCATCAGTCTTACAGTAGAATATCCAAAATGTCAATAATCTGTACATTGAACTAACTATAGGATGCCAGGTCAACAATGACCTGGCATCTGCCTACATAATAAAATGTCAGCCATTACAACTTCAAAACTGTATACAGCACTGTTAGGGCTTTGTGGTACAAAGCAACAAGAATATGAACGTATCATTTATGCAAAATCATGCTATGTTTTATCAATACATATTTGGGCTCTCTTGAGAACGTAAAAAAAAAAGGCATTCAACCCATTAAGACCTGAAGCCGTTTCTACAAATGTCTTCTAATTCCCGACAGTATTCTGAAAAAAAAACACGTATATCTCTATATCAGTGGTGCTCAAACTTTTTCATGTCAAGGACCCCCAAAATGATATGTGTTTGGTCGCGGACCCCCAGAAGCAAAGATTTGAGTTAAAAAATGTCGCTTTAAAACGATATATCTTCAAAGATTTGCACACATTTTCACGATTTAAAAAAAATAGCAGATCTACAAGCTCGTAGCGCGGCACTCGGTGCCGCGCTATGAGCTTGTAGATCTGCTATTTTTGAATAGCCAAAGTGTAAAATGATGCTTTTTAGCTGAAATCAAAAAATGACACAGATGCGTTCCAGGTCTTAATGGGTTTTAAGTATTCTAGTAGCATGTTCATTCCTTTTAATGATGCCCTCAAATTATTACTGGCCATTGAATATCAAGGATGGGTGATGTCATATGAAATGAGAAAGAGAGGGAGAATAAACCTAAACCAAACTATATACTGACATACTATTTGGATGCTGTTGTAGGTCATAGCCCACATGCTGTGGACGTGCTCCAGCTCTCTCACACATAAGAACGCTTTTCTGGGTCTTGTTCGTTTTGGTGGTTCGACTGTGCGGGTGACTGTGCACGCACGATGTGCTGGTTGTCTGTCTGCGCCTGCCAGGTCGCTGCCTGTGTGATGAATCTCCCTGTGGCTTGGTGCCGGTGGCCGCTGGTTTGGGACAGAGGGGAGAGAAGACAATAGGGGGATGGGTAGACTAGAGACAGACTATGTGAGAGAGGGAGAGAGAGAGAGAGAGAGAGATTGTGTGTGAGGGGTGGCTAGGTGTTTCTGCAGAAGAGCAGAGCTGATGGAGGGAGGGAGGAGAGGGATGGGTGATGTCTGTGACAGTGGGGGGGTGGTTGGTGTTGATGCGACATTCATGATTAGAAGCTGGCCTGGAAAGGGGAGGAAGCACATTCTTGCACAGGGAAAATGGCATGCCTGGCTGGTAGGTTCGTGTGTGAGAGAGGTCAACTCTCATTCACTTTATATCTCATTTCTTCAGATCAGTGCAGAGTGATAGTTGTGTCTATCCAGACTCCTCGTACGGCCACAAGTGAAACATTTCTGTCTCATTTGGTGTGCACTGGCCTGAGAGAGAGAACATCAGTCAGTCAGTATTACACTGATTGAGAAAATCAATAACTCGTTTTCAAATGGGAGCCTCTCCTCTTGGTCAGTGAAGCAGTTTTTGAGAAAACAAGTGACAGCCAACCTGACACAGAGTTGCATGGTATCTTCCTTAATATAAAGTGATTTTCTTTGGGTTTTGGGATGATGAGGGAGATTTTCATCTACACTGTAATCTGAGTAGCTCATTGGATTTGGGAGCAAACATGCAACAAAGAGATACAAATGATCCTATGGTTAAAGACACTAGTATTTTAACCCATTAAGACCTGAAGCCGATTCTAGAAATGTCTTCTAAATCCCAACAGTATTCTGAAAAACGTATGTTTCTATATCAGTGGTGCTCAAAGTTTTTCATGTTAAGGACCGCCAAAATGATATGTATTTGGCCGTGGACCCCCATCTCAAAATATGTTGTTCCAGGGACCCCCCAGAATCAAAGATTTGAGTTAAAAATATATACATATATATTCAAAGATTTGCACACAATTTCAAGATTTTTCAAAATTAGCAGATCTACAAGCTCGTAGCGCGGCACTCGTGCGGTAAAATAATGCTTTTTAGCTAAAAAAATTAAATGACACAGATGCGTTCCAGGTCTTAATGGGTTAATTATCATGTTATTGAATAAAGCATGATGAATAGGGTTGGGTATTGTTAAGATTTGATTGATATCTTCTTATTGATTCATATTCTTCTTCGATTCATTTCCAAAAAAAGGGGGAAAAAAGGAGAAACAATTGTTAAATGTTGGGAGTGTTAACTGAAGTAAATTAGTATTTACTATTAATAGTAAGAACTGTATATGCGTAGTACCTGAGATAGAGCCAATGCTGATCAAGGTGTAATAATTGGTGTTTGGGATCTATCTGGGATCTATTCTAGGTTTTTAATGGTATCACATATTTGATGGTACAGGGCATTTGGTATGGTGGTGCAGATGTCTACCGATCCGAAGGAAGAGGAGACTTGACTACTGCGAAGTTTGTCAACATTTAGGTTAATGATACCATTTCAGTTTAAGCCGTCTTGCAGAAATCCAGTATAATTTTTTATTTTCTTGTTTTACCCACAACAGTTTCTCTCCTGAACATTTAGTGAGGGTAGCAAGTTTGTGCTTCATTAGTTTTTGTGAATCGGTAAAAAGGCGCTTATCTACCTTAATGAAAACCAGACGATAAGTTCCCCTGGAAGCTGGGTGTGTGAACTGGGCATTTCATTAGCATCAGCATCAGACCACTGGCTTTAGAAGAAGAAGTCTGGGAGTCTGCCGCTAATATTATTATCTTCACCACCTGACAACCTCAGCAGCTGCTAACTGGAAACACACACACACACACACACACACACACACACACACACACACACACACACACACACACACACACACACACACACACACACACACACACACACACACACACACACACACACACACACACACACACACACACACACACACACACACACACACACACACACACACACAATCGGACCACAATCGGACATCAGCTCTGGAGCATCAATCTGGAAATCAATAGTGCTTCCTGTAAGTGGATAAGAGCAGCAGCAGTTGATAAAACTTAAAACTAAAACTTGACCAGCAGTGAGCTTATCATTATTTTGAATAAGAGTTATAATAACATGCTATCAGACCCTGTCTACAACACAAATATAAAAAAACTCTATAGCAGAGTGGGGATGTTTGGGTGTATGTGCTTATGTATCCTCAGTGATGGGAGAGGATGGTTCCTGGTCCTGTGTGTGTGTGTGTGTGTGTGTGTGTGTGTGTGTGTGTGGTTCTGATACAAAGTCCTTTGTTCAGTCTTTGGGTCTGTGGAAGACAGTGGCACATTGTCTTTATCCTTGTGTGTGTATAATGCATGCATACATATACTGCTTTACATTTCTACTACACAGTAATAAGCCTGGTCCTCCAGAATCAGAAATGCATCCACCCAGCGACAGGACATTTGGGGTGAATTCAGAACAGTACACTGTTAATTTTGTGTATCATACACCCAGGAGACACAATGCTTGCACTGCCAGAAAAGTCAATGCACAAAGTCACCCGGGTTCACCGAGTTGCTCAAGGGCACTTTGTTCGTGATGTACAGTCACTGTGTTGCTCGAAATGAATCCGTGTCTTCAGGCAAAGCAATGGTCCGTAAGCGTCCAACCACATCAGGACAGTGAGCACAGCGGGCCCTTCTCTAAGGCCATTCGGAACTAGAGGTGGACTAATGGCTCACTGACTCCTCTATTCTTAATCTTATAGATCTGTCTTTTCTTAACCCTTTAAGACCGGGAACGCATCTGTGTCACTTAAGATTTCTTTGGCTATTCAAAAATAGCAGATATACAAGCTCATAGCGCGGCACCGAGTGCCGCACTATGAGCTTGTAGATCTGCTATTTTTGGAAGAATCGTGAAAATGTGTGCAAATCTTTGCATATATATTTCTTTCAAAGCGAACATTTCTTACTCAAATCTTTGCTTCTCTGGGTCCCTGGAACAAAATATTTTGAGATGGGGGGTCCGCGGCAATACATATAATTTTGGGGTCCTTGACATGAAAAGGTTTTGAACACACCACTGTACCAACATAAGTTTTTTCAGAAAACTGTTAGGATTTAGAAGATCTTTTTTTTTTATCAGCCTCAGGTCATAATGGTTAAGGAGCAGCACAGTGTTGAAAGAAACTTTTTTCCTGTTGAAAATGTCATTTCTGTCGAACGAATCAGGTGAAAATGTCTGTCGAATAACATTTGAGGGGTGCTGCTAGCATAAATTAGCCTTACAGTAAGCTGTAGAAGGGACGTAGCTTGCTGTATATACGACACTATTTCTCTGTATTCTTCTTAAGGTGAGATAGAAAGATAATTCCTGGCAGTTATAACGTAAGTGTAATATAATAGAGCAGAACGGAGAAGTAGAAGTGGACTCTGAGATATGATCCATGCTGTATATCGAGCTGGACTGTGAAGGAGGAGGGGCTCTTTCATTTGGAGATGAGGAAAAGATTAATCGACAGCATTGCTATCCACTTATTGACAGATTTAAACATATGCTGGAGGTGGAGCGCCGGGGTCTTTGTAGGTTATACGATATACAGCCGGGCTAATTTGAGCATGTTCTCCGGCTTCCGGCCTATTGATTCTGGCTTATTTATTTTAGCCAAAGAGGTACAGCGAGAGGTATTGTGTTGTGTGTACATTGATTCGGTGGCTTTGTTTTATCAGAGTCTACAGAATGATGTGCTGGAATGTGAAATTAGGCTGTGTCGGTGTCTCCACCAGAGACATCTGTCTTTTCACTGTTAACTTCGTTTTACTTCGTTCTTTTCAACAGAGGACTGGTGCTTTCAGTGCCCTTAACCCAGTACAGGTACTCTACCTCTTTTCAGCGCCCAGCCATTTGGGCACTGACCTGTTTTCCCAGTTAAAGAAGGAATGTACACGTTGGCTCGAAGCGTGCAGCACGTCAATGTCACTTTTAGTACCACCGCCCAATCAGGTTCATACAGTATGTGTCCAAATGACAAACTTAGGCTAAACGATGCAACAGAGTTGTAACCAACCAAGCACCTTGAAGAAAAATGGAACGGCTGATTTTTGCATTGGATTCTCATATCATGAAAGGGCAGCGTGCTGTGGAGTAATAATTATTTAGCTATGTTAAGTGTTTTATGTCAACACGCTACTTCATGGTGTATCACGTAACGCGGGTATCATAGCAACAGCAAAAGCACGGCTCCTCCCCAAGGCTCGGCACCTGTGCGCAGCGGGCAGCACCAGGCAGCCATTACACAAGCACTCACCTCCAGCTCTCCTCCTGCCAGAACAACAAGTCTGGTAGAGACACAGCCAAACCCAAAGCTGTTGGTTGTTAGGAAAGTGAGGTTAAGACACTTTGAGTTCTGTGTGGGTGTCTCAGACTTGTATCTACCATGAGTTGCTGGGTTATTATCACCATTGGCAACATGGTACTCTGTTTATTTCCCTCTCCCGCTGACTGCACGAACGATCAACCATCTGTACACACACACACACACACACGCACACGCACACGCACACGCACACTCTTTCTTTGTTCCACTCATTAAGCTTCTCTTATGATTTTCTCTTATTCTGGTTCTTTGTTTATGAGATAAAAGATAAGATGTTGGTTTTCTTTTCAACAGTAGCAAGTACTAGCAACACCATGTACTCCACTAAACACACACTGACTCACTCACTCTCACACTCTCACACACACACACACACACACACACACACACACACACACACACACACACACACACACACACACACACACACACACACACACACACACACACACACACACAGGTCAGGTAGGTATTGTTGAAGGATATAATGGGGCAGGTAGTATAGTTGAAGGATATAATGGGGCAGGTAGTATAGTTGAAGGATATAATGGGGCAGGTAGTATAGTTGAAGGATATAATGGGGCAGGTGCAGTAGTATCACTGATGAATATGTTGGGTAATATTTCATGGCTATGCTGGGCCATTAGTCAAATTTTCAATTCATTTACTATTTTGGCTTCCAACGATTATGAAAAACAAATAAAAAATGATTGTCCAGCTGCCACATTCCATTTCACAATGAAATGCGCACCCCTTTCCTTTACAGCGTGCCCCTTTGCCCATCCCTCCTTTTCCAAACACTTTCAAGATGTTTCCAAAGTGTTAATAAATAGCAGATGTACAAGCTCACAGTGTGGCGCTAAGTGACGTGCTGTGAGCTTGTATATCTGCTATTTTTGACGTATAAATTATACATAAAGTGGTTAGAATTATTGTCATGCTGTATTAACACATTTTGCTGGGGACCCCCTGGAATCCCCCCAAGGACCCCTGGGGGTCCCGGACCCCACTTCAACCACTGATATTAGCCAAACATTGGTATCGGCCAATACTCACCTTGTTGCATGCCATTGGTGCATCAGCAAATAAGATGACATTCACCGATGCCAGTGGCTGATGTTTCATAAAGACTTTAGGACAGTTATTTTGTAAAATGAGTATTTAATTGTTTCCCTGGCACACAATGGGGAATGAATAGAAACAAAAAAACTAACAAATGAACAACAAAAGTTGTTATCTTATCTTAAGACATCTCTTGTCAGTATTTTCCAATCGTTGCATCCCTATTAATAGGCATTTGATTCCAATCCTTCTATCCTGACATGACATCCTACACCCCTTAAACATTAGTTAGCTGTGTTTTTGAGGCTGTGTCCCGACCACCATCCGCACGCTACAGCTATTATGGACAAGGTGAAGTTAACTTTTGAAGTAGAGAAGCATCATTCTGCTTGATTATGAATAAACATCAAACCGACTGTCATCTAGTGGTTGTTTTTTACTGAAGGGACACCTGTCTTATCTCTTATGTGCGTGTTTGTGCATGAGTATCTGGCGGCAGTATAGTAATTAAGGAGACTGCATCACCCGAGGACGAGGAGTTGTTTGTGCGAATCAATCGCACAAAATAAACACTCCCGGTGTCGTGTACGGACCTTAATGATGTAATAACATGTCCTGTATTATATCCCTCCCCCCATGCTTTTTCATACTCACACACAACCCCAAAACATTGTCACCACATTCCCCAGACAGAAAGATGGAGAGAGGTAGTCGACGAACATTTTTGTCATAGTTTTAGTCGACAAAATCAACACTGCTCTACTGAGCGCCCCTTACTAGTTCATGGATATACTGTAGCTGGGCAGGGTGCTGTAAATTACCCTTGCCTTCCTCAGTGCCACACTATAGATGAAATGTGAACTGTCTGTTCTCCTGATACTGGAATGACTTTGTGCTGTAGTGGACAGATGGCTCGGGGAAAATGTCACGCCTACTGCAGAGACTAAGTCACCTGCTGTTTTTAGTGCAGAGATGCCTATGTACAGTATGTGGTGCACACACATGAAACATGGTGTGGTTATATGTCCAGAGTGTGCAGATGGTAAGAGTCTCTATGCAGCCTTTTTTGTTCTCGTTGAATTTTATTCCACTTTAACCCGGCCATTAAGACCTGAGGCCGATTCTACAAATGTCTTCTAAATCCCAACAGTTTTTTGAAAACACGTATGTTGCTATGTCAGTGGTTTTCTAACTTTTTAATGTCAAGGACCCCAAAATGTATATGTATTTGGCCACGGACCCCCATCTCAAAATATTTTGTTCCAGGGGCAGGGACCCCCAGAAGCAAAGATTTGAGTTACAAATGTTCACTTTAAAAATATATATATTCAAAGATTTTTCAAAAATAGCAGATATACAAGCTCGTAGCGCGGCACTCGGTGCCGCGCAATGAGCTTGTAGATCTGCTATTTTTGAATAGCCAAAGTGTAAAATAATGCTTTTTAGCTCAAATCAAAAAATGACACAGATGCGTTCCAAGTCTTAATGGGTTAAAGCACCCCTCCGGTAGTTTTAGTGTTTTTCAGATATTAAATGTTTTCTGGGCCAACCTACACAGTGCTTATATATTGATTCCATTCCAGAGGCACCATGGACAATTTTTTGTTCAACATTTCCTCTTAACCACTTTCAACCTGGCATCCCCATTTTGGGCACGTCATTATAGGCAAACACTACAAAAACAGTGTATTATTATTTTTTCTATCAAAAATAGCAGATGTACAAGATCATAGAATGGGGGGGACTAAAAGTAAAATTTGCTGGACAAATTCGCCCTGAAACTCATTTTTTGTCATCTTTCCAAAAAATAGTAATCCATCTCTGACCAAATCCTAAATCAAATGCTTCAGTTTAGACGACAATCTCCATTTTTGCCTACAATATTTTCGTAGTAATATTCATCACGATCACAATCTACCAAAACATTTTATATTTTCAAATCTGTTATTATAAATATATTAATGTTTATATAATTGATATAATTTTATTAATTATTATTTTTTTATTTTTTAATATATATATTTTTTTAATAATATAGTTAATATAAATAATTATATATAAATCTATATTCTCAAATCTATATTTTCAAATCATTTTATGGCATGCTCATTCTGCAATGATAAAATATTTTAAAATATTTAAAGACATCACTGATTTGTGCTAGTTTTGATGTTAGTTTACTGGCAAATGCTGAATATTTGATCCACAGAATATATTTACAAGCTGTTGACTTTTGTTTATTTGTTTGGTAAGTTTGACAGTGAATTTGATCATTGGAATGTCACAAGTTAGTCCTCCATCATTATTGCGCTGTTGAGTGAATACATAAGTCTACTGCCATGAAACAGCCTTTTCACAGCGTCTGGACTGGAGTACTTATTTTCCTTGGGAATGTGTGCAAAACGGCACACACAAACACGTACGCACGCATGCATGCATGCACGCACACACACACACACACACACACACACACACACACACACACACACACACACACACACACACACACACACACACACTCAAACCACTTCCGTGACTGTGTGTGTTAGTTGGAACAGATGGCGTCTGTGCCTTGCAGAGAGATGCTTTTTCACCAGCAGCCCTCCTCCCTTTTAAAAGAGGAGTTTAAAGGAGGGCAATGATCGTTGACAGGACGTTCCCAGAGCAGCTTTTCCTCGGGTCAAGCCAGGTTGTGCCCATCTATAGTCATATGAGGGAGGCTACAGTTCACTGCATATCAAAACCACTCTGGCCATAAGTTGACTTACTTTTTGCAAATTCGTTACCACGAGTCACACTAGCTAACAACTAACTAATGGCCTATTACAGGCCTATTACAGGCTAAGGAATCCGATTAGTCTAAATAAAAACCCTTGCATAGTTGCATTATTAAGTGCTTAGTGTTCATATGTACATTTAAAACGTACTGAACGTGCATTTATTTACAGATTGTTGAATCTGCATTTACCAATCGACGGATATGTAGGACTCCATTGCATTTGATTGTGGATTTTTTTTAAATCTCTGTCAACTAGGAAATACTGCATCAGTAATGGTTAGCGGCAACCAGCACATAGACCCCTTCAGACCACATCACACTAACATCACACAGACATGCGTGGCGTGCACAGGCAGGTTGCAAAAGAACCAGTCTGCTGATGAGACGCAATGGGAAAAGTCACACCACTCATGTGTAAAGCTCGATATCATTCACTGAGATACGTGGAGGGAGCACTCGTCGACATGCAAGGCCATCGTCGCCTGTTTCGCACAGGCACTAGTGGCTTAACGTTTACGTCCGTTGTTATGTTTGTGACACCCAACGTCCACCCATAAGGCAATTTTAATATAGGATATATACCTGTATAACATTGAGCTACACTAGAAATCTGACAAGGAGGTAGAGAAGCACGTGTTGTGCTTTCAGAGATGCTCGTCTGCATACCTCGGTTGTAACGAGTGGTCCTCTGACATCAACAAGGAATTTTTGTTTTCTTCTTTGCACTATTCTCTGTAAACCCTAGAGATGGTTGTGCCTGAAAATCCCAGTAGACCAGCATTTTCTAAAATTCTTAGACCAGCCCATTTTGGCACCAACAACCATGCAACGTTCAAAGTCACTGAAATCCTTTCTTCCCCATTCTGATGCTCGGTTTTAACCCATTAAGACCTGGAACGCATCTGTTTCAAAAGTTTCTTGAGCTAAAAAGCATTATTTTAAAGTTTGGCTATTAAAAAATAGCAGATATACAAGCTCATAGCGTGTCGGTGCCGCGCTATGAGCTTGTATATCTGCTATTTTTTAGCTTGTAGATCTGCTATTTTTGAGAAATTGTAAAAATGTGTGCAAATTAATATATTTTGTTTTAAAGCAAAAAGAAATTACTAAAATCTTTGCTTCTGGAGGTCCCTGGAACAAAATATTTTGAGATGGGGGTCGGCGGCCAAACACATATCATTTTGGGGGTCCTTGACATAAAAAAGTTTGAGCACCACTGATATAGAAACATATTTTTTTCAGAAAACTGTTTTAGAAGACATTAGTAAGAATCAGCCTCAGGTCTTAATGGGAAGCAGATCGTCTTTCTTGACCATCATGTGAGAGTTGCTGCCATGTAATTGGCTGAGTAGAAAATCTGGACAGGTGGACAGTTGGACACACACACACACACACACACACACACACACACACACACAACACACCCTATATAAGTCTTGTTGAAAGCTGAAGAGAATGCCAGTGGTTCTTGGCAGATCCTGAGATGAAAGTGACAAAATGCCCAGACATCTTTCTGTCATTTGTTTTGATATAAGGCTGTGTGTGTCTCTTGTCACTGGGATGTGATAAGGATTGGCCTGAGACAGCAGAGGACCGCAGTAATGATCCGCTGCTCCTTTCAACTGGCATAGCATTGCTGTCCGGCAGAAAACCTTGCGTCTCCGAAACCGTTCCTTTTTTTAAATCATTTTAAAAACATTTTAAAATGGTGAAAATAGCCGATCTACAAGCTCACAACGTGTCGTCCGCTGTGATCTTTAACATAACCTAACCCTAACCCTGTATGATTAAGTAGGGCATTCATTTACTAAAAAAAACCATACAAAGTTGAAATATGGAGATATGAGGTTTCTGCCCAACAGCGACGCTATCATGGCCTCGTTTAGAGAGCAGGGGAAAGAGATCAAACAAAAAAGGTGAATATTTTAAAACAACCACATGGTATTGATTGAGCTTTAAATATGACCCCTTACCCAAAAGATGTTGGCAAAAGTAATAAGACCACGATGGAAGAATTATAATCGTTATTGTCTGGCTTGACTGCATGGTTTCTGGTCAAAACAAAAATAACAGCAATAATAAAAACAAGTGGTTCATTTCTATTCTTTTTTTTTGGAAGGAGTAATTGGTGTCTGTCAGTCGATGAATCATTAATGTGTTTACCTCCGAACCACCCTGACAATGTGGAGCTACCCATGTAGAAATGTCTGCTCTAAACGGCATCAGCAGGAGAGTTTGACGTTAGTGGAGCACTGAGACGCATCTGTTAAGATCTAGATTGAGGCGCACACACACACACCTACACACCTGCTGCTGTTGTTGTTGCGCGTGGCTCTCAGTACGCACTACGCAGGCACAGACACAGAGTCGGGCTGCCGCTGCACGTCAACAATAGTCTCATTAACACAAAGCCAGTCATGTTCACACGTACAAGTGCGAGAGGACACGTAATTGTGCTGCAGGATTGTAGACGGGCAGAGACAGAGGCCACCTGAGACTCTCTCTGCCTCCAGTGAGTGTATTGATGTTGTATTGATGTTCCTTCCTACAAACAGCAGTTATATCAATTACTCTGTATGCCATATGTAGTTTTCCTCAAAGCATTCTTCATCCGCCCCCGGTTAGTCAGTTGAAAACCTAAATGTGTGTGTGTGTGTGTGTGTGTGTGTGTGGTATATAATATGAAGTGTATGTCAAGATGGAAGATTGAGAGAATGGTTTGACTGCCGAGGGCTGCATGGAGGAGGATAGGAGGGCGAGAAGAGGGAGGAAAAAGATGGGGGGGGGAGAGAGAGATGGTGTGGAAGAATTGGAGTGAGCTGGGCTGCGGTGGTAAAGACAAGGATCAGAGGCAGGATGAGTGAACAGATTCTCTGTGTGTTTGTCATAGTTGGTGCTTGACGGGCAGCATAGAGTTCTGTGTGTAAGAGGGCAAGAGAGACACAGGAGGATAAATGTGTTATTTGGCAGAGCGCTGTCTAGATCTCTCTGCTGGCAGGATTAGAGGGAGCTAATGAATTAATGTTCCCTCTCTTTTTTCTCGTCTGTCCTCCACTTGCCTTTTTTTCTAACCCATTAAGACCTGAAGCCGATTCTACAAATGTCTTCTAAATCCCAACAGTATTCAGAAACATTTATGTTTCTATGTCAGTGGTGCTCAAACTTTTTCATGTCAAGGACCCCCAAAACGATATGAATTTGGCCGCGGACCCCCATCTCAAAATATTTTGTTCCAGGGACCCCCAGAAGCAAAGATTTGAGTTAAAACATTTCGCTTTAAAATAATATATATATATTCAAAGATTTGCACAAAGTGTAAAATAATGCTTTTTAGCTCAAATCAGAAAATGACACAGATGCATTCCAGGTCTTAATGGGTTAACCCATTAAGACCTGAGGCGATTTTTAAAAATATTTTCTAAATCCTAAGAGTTTTTTGAAAAAAAATTAAAAGAAAATGTTTTCAAGATTTTTCAAAAATAGCAGATCTACAAGCTCATAGCGCAGCACTCGGTGCCGCGCTATGAGCTTGTATATCTGCTATTTTTGAATAGCCAAAGAAATCTAAAGTGACACATATGCGTTCCAGGTCTTAAAGGGTAAGATATAATAACTTATATAATAGGAAATAACTTGTAAGATGTACAGTCAGGATACTTGTGCGTGAAGTGTGGTCACTTTGCTCTGATGAAACTACTAATCTACTGTAAGTGAAAACAGCCTCATCAATCAACCTCCTCCTGAGCTGTTGCTTTGTAGTGCCTCTTACCTAAGATGACTTCTTCCTCTGTATTTGAAAAATACAGAGAATACAAATGAGAAAGATTGTACATAACAGTTTCCAAAGAGAGAGCCATATTTCAAAAGCATATAAATATCGGGGACAGGAGAAACACGAGGGCTAGGAGAAATAAAAGACCAGCATGGCAATCTGCAGTTTTGCATTTCTGTTATTACCTGGTGTACATTTTTAAGCCAGCCAATTATTTCTAGACATGAACCAGTGAGTGATCTGTAAGAAACAAATGAGCCCAATGTTGGCATTTCCAAGTATAATCAATGTTCATGAAATTGCCTTGATGACATTGGAGCAGAAACATGTTGGTGCATAGCTAAGTTTAGGCCAATTAATGTTTTGAGAGACAAGTTTTGAGCATTGATACTTTCTGCGACTCGCTGACACGACAGCGTTGCAACTAGGGTTGCAACGCAACTAGGTTTATCACACTGTCAGAGCTGGTATGTTGACTTCACGTCTGCAATACAATACCAGTGGTTCTTCTCAAACCGTTTAATGTCATGGACCACCATAACTCTCAGAGTTACAGATCTGTAAGGGTCCTTTTGGTACCCCGCATAGGAATCGTTAAAGGGAACCGTTAAGGAATCGTACCGTTAAGAGGGAATCGTTAAGGTACCGCAATCGTTACAATCTTAAAGGATCCCAACCCTAGTTACTTGCAACAAAATGTAAACAAGGAAGTGGATGTAGGCTAGGCTTGTGAATCTTCCCAAACAATCAGAGTTTGCAATATTTTATGACGGCGTCTGCAACCTTTTATTTTTCCAGATGTACGCGACACCGTCGGCTGTGGTGCTGCTCGGCAACACATTTCACGTCGGTCGACCCTTGTTGCTCAAAGCATAAATTGGCCTTCACACACCAGTGCATATAGGGATGCATGGTGCAGGGACAGCTTTGCAAAAGGGGGAGGTTGGAGGGCATACAATGTACTGTGGATTAGTACTCTATTTATTTTCTCAGCAGTGTCCAGAAGCGCATTTGGGTGGTAATTGAGATGGTTGTATTGAGTGGGATGAGAAAGAATAAAGCACATTTGTATTTTGCGTCAAGTATACAGTAAATAGGGTGACATATTAACATCCAAACCGCGACAGTTAAATGAATGCGCAATTGCGCATGGTCTTGCACACAGGTTCATGTACATGTTCATGCATGCGCATGAATAGATGGATACCTGGACATGACGCTAGTATGTTGCAGGGACTTACCCCCGATCCAACCCTTGATGCTTATTTTGCTGAGTGCCAAGCAGGGACTGGGAGGCATTGGTTACCATTTATTTTAATAGTCTTTGTTATGACTCAGCTGGGGATTGAACCTCGACCTCCCAAATCTCAGGGCAGACGCTCTTAACGACAAGGTGCATATAGTAGGAATATGTGTACAGATAATCAACAGTAATGTGTATCAAATATGTGAAGTCAATCTACTTTGAATTGGAATTATATTGGTGGTGAAAAGCAGTCTTATTCAGGTTTCCAATGATTGTGTATATATGCACGCCATAGGCACTTTCTTCTGGATGGGGGACAATGAATTATTTCAGCACTTAGCACACCTAATGACTGCACCGTTCAACAGAACAGAACATAAACATCTATCTGCGCGGAAAACAACTATTATAATTTTAATTGTCTTGAAATCCGGGACAATTTTGTGTTTTACAGCTATTTGTCAGGGCTCTGGACACCCAGCTTGGGGACAATAACAGACAAACCGGACCGTCTGTACAATAGAGTTTCTGACCATAAGAGTGGCACTTGAACAATCAAAAAAGTCACCAGCTGCCAGCTACTATGCACTGCACTATTCTACAAGTCCAATAGGGTTTTCAAAATAGAATACACTCACATTAATGCTGCTTACTTGCCAAAGTGACTGATAGCATATATTACCTACCATCCATAGTCAAAGTATATGTACTGCATTCTACTGGTGCCTAGTGTTAATTTCCCGCCCATGTCCAAAAAAGACTTGATGCAATTACTAAGGGTAAACCTTGTTAGTAACTCGTGCTTCAGGAATCAGTCCTTCTGCTGTTATTTTTCTTCACCTTCTCCGTCTCGTTTCCTTGCTCTCCTCTTAGGCCCTCCACCAGCTGTACTATGATCCCAATATAGAGAACAAGAACTTGGCCCAGAAATGGTTGATGCAGGCCCAGGTCTCACCTCAAGCCTGGCAGTTCTGTTGGGCACTGCTCAGCCCAGATAAGGTATGACATGTACACGTGTACACACACAGACACACCAGTGTTGATTTCGTCGACTAAAACTATGACAAAAAATGTTGGTCGACTACCTTTTTTCACTGACGAAAACTAAATAAAAACTAAATAAAAACTAAGCTACGATGACTATCGTAAGACTAAATATATTGACAATTTCGTCAACAAATAAAAACTAGACTAAAATGTTAGAGAGAGACTAGTGGAGAAGAGATCCAGTAGAACTAAAAGACAAGTCATTTTATGTTTGGTTGCGCTCGGTGTTGCGCTCTGAAAATAGCCGATCTACAAGCTCACAGAGCTTGTAGATCGGCTATTTTCAGCATGCAACCAAATGTATAATCAGGCATTACGACACCATCAAGGCACCGCCAAAATACATTTTAGTCGACTAAATCAACTGTAGATTTTAATGTTGAAATATTTTGTGTAAAAGAAAAAATAAATAAACATATTGTTGAAAAAAAAAAAATCTACTGTAGATTTAGTCGACTATAATCTTATGATATTTTGTCAACTGAAACTAGACAAAAACTTAAACGTTTCAGATGACTAAAATATGACTAAAACTAAATGGAATTTTATTCAAAAGACTATGACTAAAACTAAATAAAAAATTGCTGTCAAAATCAACACTAACACACACACACACACATTTTCTTGTCGTCTGTGTCAAATATCTCCACTCCCACAGGTTCCAGAGATCCAGTACTTCGGCGCCAGTGCACTCCACACCAAGATCTCCCGCTACTGGTCGGACATCCCCACAGACCAGTACGAGTCTCTGAAGACCCAGCTGTTTGCGCAGATCGCCTGCTTCTCCTCGGGCTCCAAGATGGTGCTGACTCGGCTGTGCGTGGCCCTGGCCTCGCTGGCGCTCAACACCATGCCCGAGGCCTGGCCGGGCGCCGTGACAGAGATGGTGCGAGTGTTCCAGGAGGAAGGCGGAGGGGCGGACGGACGGGCACGCTGCCTGGCACTGCTGGAGCTGCTCACCGTTCTGCCAGAGGAGTTCCAGACGAGCCGCCTGCCACAGTACCGCAAGGGACAGGTGAGAGGGCTTCCTGGAGGGGATACAAGGGACCGGTGAGAGGGGATACAAGGGACAGGTGAGAGGGGATACAAGGGACAGGTGAGAGGGGATACAAGGGACAGGTGAGAGGGGATACAAGGGACAGGTGAGAGGGGTTCTTGGAGGGGATACAAGGGACAGGTGAGAGGGGATACAAGGGACAGGTGAGAGGGGTTCTTGGAGGGGATACAAGGGACAGGTGCAACCTCTATAGAGCAGATATTCTTTAGGCAGCTGCATGCTCCAAATGAATCCATCCACCCGCCGAACTCACTTAAAAGTGACCTAAAGTTCCTTAAGACCATCGTACTCCTTTGATGTAGGGTTGACCCTGCGTCCCTCTGGTTCCGAACGCGCATTTGGAAGAGTGGGTGGGTGCTAGAGTAAATACAGCTGAGGTAACCACCTCACCGCTGCTCAGTGACATAATTTTGTAGTAATTACAACCCAGTTCGGTGGGCGGATGGATTAATTTGGAGCATGTAGCTGCCTTAAGGGGAGGGCCGTAAATCTGTCCGTCCTTGTCCCTCTTATGCCCATATGGAGATCGATGATGTCATCAGTATATGGAGATCTCTGTATCTGTCAGTCCTTGTCCCTTTAGGAGATCCCTGATGTCATCAGTATATGGCATATACACAAATACACAAAAGTACACAAAAATACACAAAAGGGGGCATGCCCATATATGGGCATGCCCCCTTTTGTGCCCATATATCGAGCTGACTGGTTTGTTTGCGCCTGATGTCATGACGACACATTGAGGTTAGACAACACACTCCATATTTGGGCATTGGGAACTTCGTATATGATTATGGCTGAGTCATGATGACATGAGCGTGACGTCAGAGGTCCGCCCGCCAGGCCGGCCCGCCGGTCCTCCCTTAAGCCAATTTAATAAAGGATATATGTATGGGAAATTTTGTTGCAAATGAACCCTAACCCAACATTTAACATCTTTTGAGCCTAAAGAAAAAGCTTAAGCTGAAATAGCACAATATATGTATTTTTTGGTTGTCATATACAGCCATGTTAGCTGTATTTAAAACAATGTTCATGGGTTTCCCTTTTCTAATTCACATATTGGTCTTTCCACCCACCCAGCCATCCACCATAGATAATCTAACCCTGGTTTTGGTGTCCCTCCTCCTCCCTTCCTGACTGTGTGTAGGTGCGTGGAGCTCTGGGTCGTGAGTGGGGGTCAGTGTGTCCCTTGCTGCAACAGCTGCTGCGCAGGGCGGACAGCCCCGGGGCGGTGAAGGCCCGTGTGCTGCGATGCCTGTCCTCCTGGGTGCTGCTGGACGTGCCCCTCAGTGAGAGCGAGGGCCTGGTGCAGGACTGCTTCAGTGCTCTGCCCGATCCCGAGCTCTTCGACACCGCAGTGGAGGCCATAGTCAACGCCATCTCACAGCCTGACTCACAAAGGTGTGTGTGTGCTGGCCTTTTGGCTGACGCCGTTTACAAGGGTGTTTGTTTGTACGAGAGTGTGTTTGTGTAAATTTTTCTATGTTTTTGAGTGGGTATTATTAGGTATTAGTGTGTGTTTTTTGGAGTGTGAAAGTGTCTTTTAGAGTATGTGTGTTTGTGTACCCACACATTCGAAAAGAGGGATAATAAGACGTCATGCAAGCTACGAAGCCATCCGTGAGGATGTTAAGGATGAGAAGAATATTGGAAACAAAGACATAATAATAATAATGGATCTGGTAATGGGCAGAGAGAGAGAGATAGAGAGAGAGAGAGAGAGAGAGAGAGAGAGAGGGAAAGAGATATGCAAGCCACGGAGAGGCAACAGACAGAGCGGGCATTGGAAGGGCATCAGAGGAAGAGAGGACTGAACAAGTGGGAGAGAGAGAGAGAGAGGGGAGGGGGGGGGGCTGGAGGGAGGGATTGATATGGGGCGAGTTGACAGCCAGGGGGAGAGAGCAGCATTTCTCGGCTGACTGGCGTTTCCATGGCTACGTGGGGGGGGGGGGGGGGGTGCAAGTTGACTCACCCATTACCCCCCCTCCCTCCTCTCCCTGGAGGATGGGGGGATGGGGGGTGTTTGAAGGTAATAAAAGAAGACAGGGCAGGGCCACAGTGATGGAGAGGTGGAAAGGTGTGAAAGTGTGAGAGGGGAACAAGAAGGGATGGGCAGCCAGTGACATGTAGGAAGCTTCCGCTAAAGAGTCTACTTAAACACACACACACACACACACACACACACACACACACACACACACACACACACACACACATATATGATGGGAGTTAATGGGGCAGGGTTTACAGGGTAGATGATCATCCACAGCTCCTGTAAGTGTTAACTGCATTCCTGGAGGAGAATGTCTACTAATGAGGGAGGACATCTATCAGGAAACATCTTCTCAATTCAGCTGCTATTTTCTTGATTTATTGCGTGTCTTTCTTTCACATCCCCGATCACCACCTGATGCAGTGTCTGTATGTGTGTGTGTGTGTGTCAGCTTCCCATAAGCCATGACCCTTTCTTTAGTACAGAAACTGAGACATACAGTGTGTGTGCGTGTGTTTTTGACACCATAGCTATGTTTGATTTATGAGCATATTATTAATGTGGCTGTAAGCTCTTTGCCGTGCCTTTGAGAGGAAAAGAACGGCAGTTGAACAAGCTGGGGAAAGGAGAGAGAGAATACAGGAGGGAAGAGGATGTGTTTACCCTCAGAAAATGTTCGTTAGTTCTGTTAAAAAAAAATATATATATACATTTGATAAAAATCTCTGAACTCTCTCTTTTCAATATATCCCTTTGTTTCATCCTTTTCTGGGGTCTACCCTTTGTTAAATGCCTTCTCTCTCTCTCTCTCCCGCTCTCTCTCTCTCCCTGCACTCGTCGTCTTCTATATCCCTCTCTCCCCCTTCCCTATTAAAGCCCTCCTCCCCGTCTCTCTCCCCCTCTCTGTTTAAACACATTACAGTCAAGTCATTTGGGAAGATGCTATTGGTCCAGCCGCATCCTGTTGCCAGGCAACCGATTTCCCCTGTCTGGGAGCGTTGCAGTAATTGCAGAGGGGATCAGAGGAAGGGAGAGGTAGACAGGAAGGGGTGAGCGAGGGTTTGAATCAACGAGGGAAAGAGCGAGAAAGTGAAGGGGTGATTGAGATATAGGGGGGGACATGAACAAGAAGGTAAAAATGAGTGAGGGTGAGGATGGGGGAACAAGAAATGGTGTAATAGTAATGATAATGGGGTTAGCAGAAGGAGAGGGGAGAATGGAGGCTGCAGCAGACGGTCTCCATGGAATCTGTGGAATGCCAGCTTATTGTGAAAGGAAAATAAATGCTTACAAACCCAGCATGCCCTTTTAGTTTCACCAGAAACAAACACACACACACAGCCACACAAAATCACCTCTCCCTCAAGCAGAGTGCATGACCTGCATCTCCAAGGTGGCACATAAAAAATTAAAAGGCTTTTTGAATGCGGTCTGCCGTATGTGCGCACAACACACAGTTGTCATTACATGCAATCATCCCCTTACGCATCTCTTAAGACAGTTAAAACCTTGAGGATGTACATTAGGATACACACACACACACGCACACACAGGTACCAGGTGTGTGACAGAGGATGCAGAGCTATGGCTGAATCAGCACTGGCTGCTGAGGAGGGACTTGGCTTTATCACGCTAGGCTCATAAGAGGGCCCATGGGAAATTAGAATAACAAAACTGCTGTCTGGGGCTACGCTACGGCGAGAGATGATTTTCACCTGCAAAACAGACGGCACAGATAAATGGCTGAAGTTTTCTGTCCTTTTCTTGTTGTTGTCGTCGGGCCTAAAGCCTGCAACTCACCACTCCGACGTTGGCGGCGCTGGCAGTGTTGATTTCGTCGACTACCTTTTTTCACTGCCGAAAACTAAATAAAAACTAAGCTATGATGACTAAAACTAAGACTAAATATATTGACAATTTCGTCAACAAATAAAAACTAGACTACCGTAAAATGTTAGAGAGGCCGAAAGTCTATTGCTGAATTGCCGGTGTGTGCACTCACTGTCGTGACGGGTCGAAAGTTGTAGTGAGGCGCCGAAAGCCGACAGAGTGCCAAGCTCAAATCGGCCGCCTGGCGGCGCTATAACAGGCCGATCTTAAAAGCAGAGGTTCTGCTCTGGCATTCAGGGAGTGTGCGTGCACAGTTTCGCTTCGATTGGGCCAACGGACCGGAGATTAGCTGTTCACAGACGGTCGGACACACACGAACGGACAGGGGGCAAAACATAGTCTTCGCCACGCCTTCGGCCTGGCGAAGACAATTAACACTAAGCCTATGTTGTAGGCTTATATACAGACGGTATCCTTTTTATTATGAGGATAGAACACACAACCTTGAGGCGTCATCGATGAATATTCATCAGCCAGGTCTGCTATTGACATTCTCATGATGGATGACCACCTGCATATCGCACACTCCCCTGTGACTGACACACCCACACAATCACTAATACGGTTTGCATACACTTACACAAGTATATACTGTACATGCATGCACATGCAATAATGGATACATGCAGTGTAAACTTAATTTGTTTCATTTAAGAACACATTTCTATGTCACATAATGACCCCTAGTGGCATTCAGACATAAATATATGAAAACACTATTATGTTAATGAACTCTGTTCACCTCTAAATGCCACCCTTTCATTTAGCCTTTATTAGGAATGACAGGGAAACTGCTGCTGAGTTGAGGCTAGTGTCAGGGGAGTAGATGTCTCCCTGCGTAATGCTGTGTGTGTGTGTGTGTGTGTGTGTGTGTGTATTTGTGTATGCATGCTGTAGTGAGGGAGTTGTAAACAGATGAGACAGCAATAAGTGAAGGACATACTGTAAGTGGCAGCCATGGAGTGTAGCTCTAAACAAACAGCAGCAGCCCTGGAGAGATTCTTCCAGTTTCAGTTCCCCAGTGGATGTGTGCGTGTGTTTTAGGGGTGGGTGTGCATGATCAACGTTTACAGTTGATTTTTACACAGATTCAGTTTGAAGTAAACACTTGACAAGGATGGAGGCGACGAATAAACAAAAGCTGCCTGTGCATAAGAGAATACGCGCGTCACTGTGCATCCCATCGCTCCTCTGCTTTCTTGTAAAATACTGTTCAGGTTGCAAGCTTTTTTTTCTGTCAATTTGAAATGAATGATTCTCTTAACGGCCAATTCTGCGCGCATATTCACGTAATGCCTGTGTGTTTTTTCTGTGCAGATACGTGAACACCTTGCTAAAGCTGGTGCCCCAGGTCTTGGCCCTGCAGGAGCAGCTTAGAGAGGCTGTCCAGAGTGGAGACATGGAGACCTGCCATGGAATCTGCCGCATCACTGTCACACTGGGAGAGAACCACTCCAGGTGTGTGTACATGTTACAGGGAAATTGGCATTCCAGGGAAATTGAAAAAGGAGCGCTTGTTTTTACCACCCACCCAGGCAATTCTGTAGAACCAACGCTAGAGGGCAATGAATGCAAGCCACACGCATGCACATGCGTGTGCATGTGTGCGCACACGCATGTGTGCGCACGCATGTGCGTGTGTGCATGCGCACACATGCACACGCGCACACATGTGTGTTGTCGTGGACACTGGATAGTAACCATAGACTGTAACCCATGAAAAGATCTATTCTCCCCCTATCGGTTCACAACTCAGACGGCGCTGATTCGACTAGCAGACCCTCGGCCGGTCGGCGCGGGCACTCTGCGCCTCCGTCATGGACAATAACCATTATCACGTGTGCGTGTGAACGCGTGTTCAGCGTTCCCCTAGCATATATACTGACTCGCATCTGATCTGTGGATGGATGAATGTATGCAATCCTGCATTTAACCCATTAAAGCCAGGAAAGCATTTTTGTCATTTCAGATTTTACCTATATACCTGTACACATAGCAACATAGGTTTTCCAAAAAACTCTTAGGATTTAGAACAAATAGCAGATCCACAAACTCACTTTGTGCTGTGCTCCGAGCTTGTACATGTGCTATTTAAAAAAAATCTTAAGTGAATCATTTACAATTTTTTAACTCAAATCTTCTCTTATGGGAGAGGGGCAGGGGTCCCTGGTCCCAAAACATTTTCAGATGGGGGTCCACGGCCAAATACATATCATATTTGGTGGTCGGTGGCACGAAAAAGTTTGAGAACTACTGATTTAGAAGGCATTTGTAGAATCGGCCTCAGGTCTTAATGGGTTAAGGAGGTGTCTGTATCTCACCCTGAGGGTCAATACGCCCGCCATATTCCTCTCCCTCTCTCTCGACCTCCTTGCGTCTCCCCCTCTTCCTCTATATGTTAGTTCTCACTTTCTCTGTCTTTCTCTCTCCGTTTCTGTCTGTCGGTCTCTCCCTCCTAGGACTCTGTTGGAGCAGGTAGAACACTGGCAGGGTTTCCTGGCATTGGTCAACATGATCATGTTCTGTACGGGCATCCCTGGACACTACCCGGTCAACGAGACCACCAGCTCCCTCACACTCACCTTCTGGTACACACTACAAGTACGTACTCCACTCCAGTGTTGATTTCGTCGACTAAAACTATGACGAAAAATGTTCGTCGACTACCTTTTTTCACTGGCGAAAACTAAATAAAAACTAAGCTATGACGACTAAAACTAAGACTAAATATAATTTCGTCAACAAATAAAAACTAGACTAAAATGATAGAGAGACTAGTGCAGAAGAGATCCAGTAGAACTAAGACAAGTCATTTTATGCTAGGGTGTGCATGCTGAAAATAGCAGATCTACAAGCTCGCAACGTGTCGTGCTGTGAGCTTGTAGATCGGCTATTTTCAGCATGCAACCGAGTGTAAAATCAGCCATTACGACGCCATCAAGGCACCGCCAAAATACATTTTAGTCAACTAAATCAACTGTAGATTTAGTATCTGTATCTCGCTAGTAGTCACAGCTAGTAGTGCTACTGCTAGTTTGATTGTTTTGGACTGTTAGCATGTGAAGATTGTCACTCGTACCATTTTAATTTACAGATTATTTATTGTCAAAACAGACAAATGTATACGCTCTTATCCAGGATGACTTACAAAGTGCATGAACTATAGTCAACAAATTACAAATTACAGGGTGAATTGGCAAGTGCAACACAGTCAAATAAGTGCAGTTAAGTAACTAGGATCCCAGGTAAACATCAAAACTATCATCTGTCAAAATAAATACAGAAAAGGGAATCATTAACAAATCCCAAGGAGATAAACAGCCACTTCAGAGAATTCTATTCGGAACTTAACACTAGTAAAACTGATTTAACAAGCGATGATTACGCCACATTTTTTGATTCTCTTAATATCCCTAAATTGGATGAAACCTCTAGAGCATCCCTTGAGTCTCCATATTATTCCCATAGCGATCTCTCTGAGACAATTAAATCCTTCCCTTTGGGCAAAGCAGCTGGCCCGGATGGATTTGGAGGTGAATTCTACAAGGCATTTCATATAATTCTAGTTCTGGTTATGCTTAGAATGATAAACCACTCTATTCAAAATAATAAGCTCCCCAAATCCCTCTACGAGGCAAACATAATAATGTGTTCTGTAATATTACCCCATTATCTAATACAGGGAACTTGTTTTGACTTAAAGGGGAATTTTAGACCACGGTTTTCTTACCTTTTCTATGATATGATATCCTAGGATGAATGGTGCAGTAGAAAAATGTCATAACTCCATCCCGGGTCCGCCACAGCTAAAAACGCGCGGCAATAGGCCTTGCGCTAGATCAGCGCAGAGAATCACATTGCAGATCTCACCAAAAAAAAAAGTCATGAAATGTATTCTGTCCTGAACGGCACGCTCAAATCTTTCTTCTGTCGCCTTCTTCTTCCCTGTTGTTGTTGTTGTGTTCAGGATGAAATCATGTCGTTTGAGTCAGAGAGGCAGGCGGTGTACCTGCAGGTCTACAGGCCAGTCTACTTCCAGTTGGTAGACGTACTGCTGCATAAAGCCCAGTTCCCCTCCGACCAGGAATATGCATCCTGGTCCTCAGACGAGAAGGAGCAGTTCAGGATCTACAGGTACGTGTGTGTGTGTGTGTGTGTGTGTGTGTGTTAGTGTTGATTTTGACACCAATTTTTTATTTAGTTTTAGTCATAGTCTTTTGAATAAAATTCCATTTCGTTTTAGTCATATTTTAGTCACCTGATTTTTTTTAGTTTTTGTCTAGTTTCAGTTGAAAAAATATAAGATTATAGTCGACTAAATCTACAGTTGATTTAGTCGACTAAAATGTATTTTGGCGGTGCCGTAATGGCTGATTTTACACTCGATTGCATGCTGAAAATAGCCGATCTACAAGCTCACAACGCGTCGCAGCGCGACGAGTTGTGAGCTTGTAGATCGGCTATTTTCAGCATGCACACCCTAGCGCAACCAAGCATAAAATGACTTGTCTTAGTTCTACTAGATCTCTTCTCCACTAGTCTCTCTCTAACATTTTAGTCTTGTTTTTATTTGTTGACGAAATTGTCAATATATTTAGTCTTAGTTTTAGTCATCATAGCTTAGTTTTTATTTGGCTTTTATTTAGTTTTCGGCAGTGAAAAAAGGTAGTCGACGAACATTTTTCTTCATAGTTTTAGTCGACGAAATCAACACTGGTCTGTGTGTGTGTGTGTGTGTGTGTGTGTTCAGGAACTACAGCTGTGTGTGTGTGTGTGTGTGTATATGGCCAATTGGGCATGTCTGTGTGTGAACGTATCTCCATGTGAATGTCTGGTATTTGCGTGTGTGTGTGTGCGTCTACTCTACTCCCATGTCTGTTAGTGTCCGCAAGGCAAAAAGATGGTATTTACAGTTAGTGTCTCAGAGATGATGATGAGTGCTGACAGGGTGACTGGTCAGCAGAAGAGTGTTTTTCCTCTAATACACTGAATGAACTGGAAGCTGAGAGCACACATACTGCTGTGTAGTTCAGTTATTTAGCACCTTGTCACTGTCATCCCAATTTTGGGCATGTCATTGTGAAAGAGTCAAAATCAAAAATAGCAGATCTACAGTGCAAAACGCATCAGATTATAGATGGGCTATTTTTGCAATTCTGGAATCTTGTTTTGGGTT
Source organism: Gymnoscopelus braueri (assembly GCF_963280865.1). Taxonomy (NCBI): domain Eukaryota; kingdom Metazoa; phylum Chordata; class Actinopteri; order Myctophiformes; family Myctophidae; genus Gymnoscopelus; species Gymnoscopelus braueri. The sequence continues at coordinate 55,483,101 of NC_137607.1, read as the reverse complement.
AAGTGGATAACACCACTAGGACAGATCTACACACAAGGGTTTTGAGATCACCTACTGGACTAGTGTATAATGTCTGTTTTGTGTCTTGAATTAAAGCGGTAATTACAGAGGGGGATCAGTAAGCGTAAGAGAGAAGAATGAATAAGAGTTGTTTGTGTGTGTTTCAGAGTGGACATCTCAGACACACTTATGTACGTGTACGAGATGCTTGGGGCGGAGCTGCTTAGCAATCTTTATGACAAACTGGGAAGATTGCTGACCAATACAGAGCAGCCCACGTCGTGGCAGGTTAGACTCACACATTTGTATGCACACTCACTCACTCTAATGATGATTAATAGCAGCAAGTTGAATGTCAAGTATTATCTCGTGTATTCTCTCTGCATCCTGCTACAGCATCTCTGTTTGACCATGTGTTCTCCCTCTGCAGCACACAGAAGCTCTGCTGTACGGATTCCAGTCCATAGCGGAGACGATAGATGTGAATTACTCAGACGTGATCCCCGGCCTGATAGGACTCATTCCCAGAATCACCATCAACAATGTCCAGCTGGCTGACACCGTCATGTTCACTATAGGTGAACGACCTTGTGCCATTGTAAAGTTAAAGGATGCTGTCTGTTTTTCTTCATTTTTCACATTTTGTTTCCACAAAAATGTTGTCCATATCGCAGCGTTGATTTCGTCGACTAAAACTATGACGAAAAATGTTGGTCGACTTTTTTCACGGACGAAAACTAAATAAAAACTAAGCTATGATGACTAAAACTAAGACTAAATATATTTACTATTTCGTCAACAAATAAAAACTAGACTAAAATGTTAGGGCGAGAGATCCAGTAGAACTAAAAGACAAGTCATTTTATGTTTGGTTGCGCTCGGGTGTTGCGCTCTGAAAATAGCAGATATACAGTAGATATATACAGTAATGTAAATCTGCTATTTTCAGCATGCAACCAAGTGTAAAATCAGCCATTACGACGCCATCAAGGCACCACCAAAATACATTTTAGTTGACTAAATCAACTGTAGATTTAGTCGACTATAATCTTATGATATTTAGTCGACTAAAACTAGACAAAAACATATCAGATGACTAAAATAGGACTAGAACTAATTGAATTTTATTCAAAAGACTTTGACTAAAACTAAAAAAAAAAATGCTGTCAAAATCAACACTGCCATATCGTGAAAATCCTGTTAGCATGAAAACTGTTCAAAATGTAACCTAGTGTTCTATTTTATGAGATTTATATTGTTGACGTTGACATCGATTGTAACCTTGACCCTAGAACCTTTCGATCCAAAAGTTAATTATCTCTTCAGGGCAGCCTACTGTTAATTCCTGCCAGGTTTCATGAAAATCTGCCCACCTGTTCTTGATTGTGACCTTGACCGTTGAACTTTTTGACCCGACATGTCTTTGGGGCAGCCTGTTGATCATTCCCGCCAACATTCATGAAATGAGCCCATCCATTACTCAACTTATTTTGATCACAGACAGGCGCAAACAGGAGCGATTAACATGCCCTGCCATGCGTTGCTGCGGGCAGGCTCGTGATTTTTTTATAGCAGCTGAAAAGACATTCTGCATTAACCTATTAAAACCAAGAAAGCATCTGTGTCATTTTAGATTTTTAGCTATATATATGCCTTGGTAACATACGCTTTTCAGAAAACTGTTAGGATTTAGAAGGCGTTTGTAGAATCGGCCTCAGGTCTCAATAAAATCCTTGCGTATTGTCTGATTAGAATCTTTCCACATATTGCTGGGTATATGCATATCTATATATCTATATCTATATAGATAGATATATATTGCATATCTTCAGGGTTGCAGAATGATACTAGTCTGATGACACAGAGATTTCTATTATAATGAAGTGTAATATTTGCATTTTTGCAGTTATACAATATTGTTTCATACAGCACATTTTCATGTAACCATGTAATGGATCATGTCGGTGGAGCCAAATGTGAAAAAAAAGAATGCTGGCGCTAGTCCTTTATACTTAACCCCTTAAGACCTGAAGCTGATTCTAGAAATGTCTTCTAAATCCCAACAGTATTCTGAAAAAACATACATGTTTCTATATCAGTGGTGCTCAAACCTTTTCATGTCAAGGACCCCCCATCTCAAAATATTTTGTTCCAGGGACCCCCATAAGCAAAGATTTGAGTTTAAAATGCTTTAAAATAATATATATTCCAAGATTTGCACACATGTTCACGATTTTTCACAAATAGCAGATCTACAAGCTCGTAGCGCAGCACTCGGTGCCGCGCTATGAGCTTGTATATCTGCCAAAGTGTAAAATAATGCTTTTTAGCTCTAATAAAAAATTTTGTTCCAGGTCTTAATGGGTAAATAGCAAAGAACCTGAGGGGTTGTCTGTGTAAGGTCAACCATGAAGGGATTATTATCAGTCATTTCACCGCTCATTCTCATCTTTTAACACATTGGGTGCCAGAGGTTTATTAAAATATTATACTTTGAGTGCCAGGACTTTTTAAACATTTTGAACCTTTTTCAAGTAGTCACAAAATATTTTCAGTGATCACCGTCCTCACGGTGATCCCCTCATTAAACACATACAGGTCTCGTACAATCGGGGGGAAAAAATTTAAAACATTCGGAAATCCATTCCATAGTTGCAGCCAGTTGAAAATAGTTAAATTAACATTGTAAAAAAAAAAAGTGCACAGGAGCCGAGATACAGGTTTTTGAAGTCATAAGTTAACCAGGAGGTGGATTGGAGTCTAAATCTTGTAGGAGTGATATTTCCTGTTGCTGTGAAGGGAAAAAAAAAAAAAAAGTAATTTTTTTTTCTTTTTTTTCAAAAACCGTATATATACGGTTTTGGCACTCAACGTTAGTATGCGCAAAACCGTATATATACGGTTTTGGCACCCAATGTGTTAAGATACTCTGGAAGATGTAGGATTCTCATTCCATTGCCCAGTTTATTCCGATCTTTCCGACTTTTTCTGTCTTGGTGCTTTACATACTGTGTGTGTGACGTCTCCTCATATGTGAACTCCTGTAACCCCTGCTAGGCGCTCTGGCAGAGTGGCTGGCAGATCACCCAGTGATGCTGAGCAGTGTGCTGCCGCTGGTGCTCCAGGCCTTAGGGAACCCAGACCTCTCCGTTTCCTCCGTCTCCACACTGAAGAAAATCTGCAGGGAGTGTAAATACGACCTGCCGCCCTATGCAAACAACATAGTAGCTGTCTCTCAGGTGCGCTTCAGTGTTTGTGTGTGTGTGTGTTGTCCCATATGGGCATGTTTCCTGGTCAGCCTAAAAACAAACAAAAAAAGATTGTTTTGTCTTCTGTTTAGTCTAAACATCAAAGCTAATGGTAATGTGATGAAAGCAGTTGATGTATTTTTAACCCCTAGATATGAATCCTGTTGTTTTTGTGGTTAACGTTCATGGCTAAATTAAGTTTATTTTTCCAAGTTCTTAAAAATGTACCTACACCTCTCTCACACATCCCTCGTCTCTCTCCAGGAGGTGCTTATAAAGCAGATCCACAAGGTCAGTGTGCCCTCTCTCCATCTTTCTGTTTTGGTATTCATCTTAATTCATTGAGTGCCATGTTTCACGTGTTTTTGAAAAAATATATAAAATAATCAATCATTATCTGAAGATTTGCAGCTCCATCCACGTTTAACTTATAACTGAAAAAGGCTGTATCTCGCTTCCTAAGCACTTTTTTTTTTTTTTAATCAAAATCGTACTGGCCAGAAATAGCCAGAAATAATTCTGGCACTCAGTGAGTTAAAAGCTTTTGGCAGTGCTGTGTCATTTAATATTGCAAAGAAACATTACTAAATTCTAATGCAGTCTAGGTAAAGAACCAATGTTATTTATTATTTGTATACATATTTAGTTAATTTTATATTAAAAAAATATGTGAAATATATTATATATACATATTATATATATAATATTTGAAAAGATGTCTGAAATATAACATAATGTAATATCAATATGTCTAAATATACCGTGTGTGTGTATGTATGTATAAATAAATAAAAAATTGGGGTCAAGGATATATTTTGTGGCTGAAATATGTATGAAAAATAGAGTTCATATGCCATCTAGATCAGTGCTACTGAACAGACTGCTGCTTGGCAAATTGCATTCACCTTCAGGTCTGAATGAGTGAGTGAAAAAGCAGTACTCTGCGTTCCCATGACCAGAGTTGAGAACCACCAGTGAAGAAAAATATTTCATGTCAGCGGAATTTTCAACCGTCGTCGTCTTTTGTCCCCGCAGACCAGCCAATGTATGTGGCTGATGCAGGCTCTCGGGTTCCTGCTCTCCGCTCTCCCGGTCGAAGAGATCCTGAGAAACCTCCACTCGCTCATCACCCCCTACATACAGCAACTGGAGAAGCTGGCCGACGAGACAGTGAGTACACACACCTACGCTGTCACACGTACATGCACACAGAGTAGGTGCACTTGAACTGCAGCCATCGGAGCAGGCCTTAGAAACACTCCCACTCTCACACACACACACACACACACACACACACACACACACACACACACACACACACACACACACACACACACACACACACACACACACACACACACACACACACACACACACACACACACACACACACACACACACACACACACACAGTGTAGGTATAGCTGGACTGCGGCCATCAGAGCAGGCTTTGTCTGTGTGGAATCACCGCAGTGGAACATTTCTCTGTGGGACCAGATTGGAATTGACCCTGTACGATGGTCTGGTGATTCACTGGGCAGCAGCACAAACACTTGCACATATTATCAATAATGCAGGTGCCCTCACATGCTCGCGTGTGTGTACACACACACACACACACACAATACTGTACATGCATAATACATGCATGCATATACAGTACATGCATGCATGCAAACAAACACACAGGAGCAAGCGGGTGTGAGAATTATTCAATATACCCATTCAAAGAAAAATGCACTAACCCTATTAAAATGTCAGCTGTAGAGCCGGTGTGAGCTGGTTGCTATAAATATGGAGTTGACTTTATCCGAAAATACAGAGGCTGACATATCTGTGTGAAACAAAATAGGGACTCACTTCCCCGTACCCATTGTTCTGTCATCGGCAAAAAGACCTCTACAGAGGTGAATAGAAACGTCGATTTAGATCAAGCTTTTTATCTCTCTCGTCTCTTCCTTTCTTTCCGTTTCTCTCTTTCTTTCTGCCTGAACGTCTTTTCAATATATCGCTCCCTTTCTCCCTCTCTCCCTCTCTTTTATCCCCCTATCTTCTTTTTCTTCCCTGACTTGCCTCCCTGGTCTCATTGTTTTTTTTTCTGTCTGGGTTCTTGATGTATGGCCATGACATCAGACTAGGAAATCAGGTACTGTGTGACTGGAGGCTGACAAATGGTGGCACCTAGCGGGGACACTTGTCAGGTTACCTTCCTTCAGGGACGGGGCAGCCATGATGGTAGTGGTGGGGCTTCTTTAGCCCTTTAACACATTGACGGCCAGAGGTTAATCTCATAATGTACTCACCAGTGCCAACGTTTTATTGTTGTTTTTTGTTTTTTTCACGTCGCCATAGATCTTGTTAAAATCCTTAAGATTGAGCCGTACACGGTCTGTTTACATCGGCGACATCTCCCTGCGTGTACCAGTCCAAACCACGTGTCAAACGGGGTATCCATGTTGTAGTTAGAACGGTTTAGGTTAAACAGTGATCAGCGAGGAGAAAAAACTACAGGAAGAGAATTAAGTTTCAGTGTGCGCTTTAGAATGGGAGCCGGCGTGATCGTCAAAACCGGATCCCAAATAATTCTGTTTCCGGTGGTGTTACAATGAAATGTGCCGTACTAGAAAATTGAAAAAAGTTTTTTTTTTCGAAAAAAAGGAAAAAGCACCACAGCCCGTAGGCTACGGGATCGGCGCTTTACCGTTGGATTTAACGGCCCGTAGAACTACGGGCCCGGCGGTCAATGTGTTAAGACCTGGAACGCATCTGTGTCACTTTTTGATTTGAGCTAAAAAAGCATTATTTTACACTTTGGCTATTCAAAAATAGCAGATCTACAAGCTCGTAGCGTGGCACCGAGTGCCGCGCTACGAGCTTGTAGATCTGCTATTTTTGAAAAATCGTGAAAATGTGTGCAAATCTTTGAATATATATCGTTTTAAAGCGAACATTTTTTAACTCAAATCTTTGCTTCTGGGGGTCCCTGGAACAAGATGGGGGTCCGCGACCAAACACATATCATTTTGGGGGTCCTTGACATGAAAATGTTTGAGCACCACTGATATAGAAACATTTGTTTCAGAATACTGTTGGGATTTAGAAGACATTTGTAGAATTGGCTTCAGGTCTTAATGGGTTAGAACAGAGGTCTTCAACAGGGGGTCCGCGACCCCTAGGGGGTCCGCGGAGGTACTGCAGGGGGTCCGCAAAATTGTTGTTTGATCAAACAATATTTTTTATTGAAAAAAAAAAAAAAAACCTTTTGTCAAATTGTCTTTAAACATAACATGAATCCATAGCAAACAGATAAATGGAGGCACAATGCACAATAACATGGTATGTTTATACATATTTTGTAGAGATTTTTTTATATTTTGCACACCTACTGGGGCAGGTGCGTAGGAGCAGGCAATATAAAACACAATTTTATACATAAATATACAATGTATGTGGTAGCCCCCCCTACCCTACGAGGTAGGGGGTCCCTGCTCCATCTCGCCATCAGTTTGGGGGTCCCTGGCCTGAAAAGGTTGAAGACCCCTGGGTTAGAACAAAGTTGAGACTTGCATACTGTATATGAGCATGTACCGAATGTCATATGATGCCACATCATGCCAGTATATAAGAGATGTGCTGTAGTAAACCAGGCGCACTGTCCTAAGATCGGACATAAAGTGCTCCTGTGGACGGGACAGGCACGGTACATTTGTGGTCCTGGATGTATTCTACAATGGGAATTCATTGTCCTTGACCCAAACCAGAACTCCAGTGACAGTTAAATTTAGACACGGTTATAAAGGGAAAATCTGATAGTTCTGTTAAAGGACAACTTTGTTTTTTATACAACCAAGGTTTATGTTTTAGCTTGTAATTAAAGTAAATAAAAGATGAGTGTTAAAAATGTTTAATTTACTGCTTTCTATAGTTTTAGCAATTTTCGCGATCTTTTTTTACAGTGGGCGGGGGCATTCTGTCCGGTGGCTAAATATGTATTTTTTTACACAATAACCCGGCGATTTCTTTATTATCATTTACAGTAGCTCTTCTAGCCCCCAATAACTCACATCTGGCCATCAAAGACCACGGGACCTTTTTTATTGTGTAAAAAATACATATTTAGCCACCTGCCCGAATGCCCCCACCCACTGTAAAAAAGATTGCAAAATTACTAAAACTATAGAAAGCATCTTTTATTTACTTTAATTACAAGCTAAAACATAAACCTTGGTTGTAAAAAAAACAAAGTTGTCCTGCTCCACAAGTTTAAAAGAAAAAAAGAAAATTACGTTTATTAGGGTGAATTTAAATGTATGCATTTGTTGTTTTGCAAAAGTCCCCAAATCATGGTGTCTTTAGGTATTGTCTCCTCTTATGGTACAATTTGTAAGGTGTATTGCCATGACTACACAGTTATTCTAATTCTGAGAATGTTAAAATGGAGGGTCCCACTGTCACCTCATTGAAATGAGATGTGATACCCTGGAACTCAGCCAGGGAATTGACTGGCCGCATAGCAGCGACATCCTGCATTTGAATCAGACTTTTAATACCTGTGTCGTATGTCACCACCCCATCAGCGTCACCATTGTACCGTCTGCATAAACAAATAAGGGGATAATATATGAATATAGGAAAGATAATAACAGTGTTGAAATGCCAGTGGAATTGCATTAGGGGATGGATATGTTTGAACGTGTGCAGCAAAAGTGTGTGTGTGTGTGTGTGTGTGTGTGTGTGTGTGAGAGAGAAGAGCGAGAGAGAGAGTGTGAGGCAGACATGGCTTCTTTTTTCATCGTCCTATGCCACCACTAGGTTACCATGGAGACCGAGCAGTAGCACTGATTAACTGCTTACCCTGCTAATGAAGCCTTAATTACTGTTGTTACCCAGGGGGAGGATACAATGTATGTGTGTCCATCTATGTATGCTCACGTGTGTGTGTGTGTGTGTGTGTGTGTATGTGTGTGTGAAACTTGTGTATGCCCTGTATGCATGTGTTCTGTTGTGAGTGTGTGTTAGAAAGACAGAATAAGTATATAAACAGGGTCCCCACGGTCATGAAATTCCTGGAAATATTTTGAAATAAAAATTACAAAAATCCAGTACTGGAAAAGGTTTGGAATTGATCAAAGGTCCTGGAATTTATCAAGGGTCCTGGAAAAATATTTGGCTATGCATTGTTTTTGGCTATTGATTTTGTTAACACAAAACATTTTCATAAACATGTATAACATTACACGAAATATGTAACATAAGTAGTTTTTCGCCGAACGGGCTGTGTGATGGCGGCCTAATGTATGTCTCAATTGTTAGGTTGCACTGCATAGGGTGCCAGGTTGGTGTCACGTGATAAAAAGAACAGAGCTACAAGCTCACAACGTGCTGCAGCGTGATGATTAGTTAGCTTGTAGAGCTGTTCGTTTGTCACGTGACACCAACCTGGCAACTTGTGCAGGTTGTGTGTTTGCTGTCCCAACAAACAATTGCGAGCAACATGTGAATAGTCGGTGAAGCGTAAACAAACGCAGTTAAAATATATATATATAAAATCGGTTGAACTAGTAGTATGATCCACAATGCCAGGGAAATGTTTGTTTAATAATTTGTGGCTTACAAATGAAAAGTTTAAAGACTGGGTAAAGCGAGAAGAGGACCCGAATAGAGCTGGCTGCAAGTTATGCCACAAATCTTAGCCGGATACTGTACTGTTCCTAAAATAAATGGCACTTTAAATTTACCACTCTTGATTTGTTTACATAATTATGTTCATCCCTCCTCGTGTCTGACAGTGTCCTCTTGTTGAAAACGTAATAGGAAAAACATAGGAAAACCTACAACAAAAGTGTAATTTAAAACATCCTTGCATCCTTCATTACTTTTAAATTCATAAATGGGGCAAATGCAAGGCAATATTATTTAAAAAAAATAAGTCATACGGATGCCATAATGAGTCTTGTATTCCACTGAGCTATGCCCTAATTTTGCACGAAATTTTTAATGGAATTGTACCATGCTATATTCTATGCTTTATTTTTGCTACACTGCCTATCTTTGGGCATTGTACATAGGAGTAAGAGACACATTATTGCGCTGAATGATTGTTATATAGGCCTGGAAATTGGGCTAAATATTCTGGAAAAGTTTTGGAAAAGTTTTGGAAATTCATTGCTAAAAATGTGTGGGGACCCTGTATAAAGGAGGTATTGGAGAATTAAAGATGGTCTACATTTGATGCAGCACCTTTTCCAAAGTATGCTTCACAGTCATTCAGACATTCACACTGTTGGCTGAGTCATTCCAAGGTTCCACCCTTCTCGCAACTAAGGATCAGTTAGGGCACTGGTTCTCAAAGGGGGGGGGGGGTGTGTGGTCCCCCAGGGGTCCTTGAGGGCGTTCCAACCAAGGGGTCTCTGGCAAAATAAGGAACAGTCTAATCACTTCGACCCTATGTTATAACTTAGGCTATTCGAAAATAGCCTACAAGCTAAGCTATTTGTAGGCTAAGCTCATAACGCCTCACATGTCAGCTGGTAGATCTGCTATTTTTTAAACATGTTGAAAAATTGCATCAAATTTGGAATAACCTTCATTTACGGCACAAAATCTTTTCAGTGGGGGTTCTGCAGCCAAATACATAGCAATTTGGGGGTCCTTGACATGAAAATGTTGGTGATTCAGTGTCTTGTTCAGGGACACCTTGACCTGATGCCAGGAGGTGTGGCGATTGAAATGGGAACCATCCGATTCCCAGTAAACCGCTGTCCCTTCTGAGAACTCTGCCGCCTCATATCTCTTTTACATCTGCCACTTCTTGGATTGCCTCTGTTTTAACCACTTTAAAACAAATAATAGGTCTTAAATTGTTAATTCTTCCTGTGTCTAATGAATTCTGGTACACCTTTTCATAATACAAGTGCAGGTTTAGTATTATACTACTGCAGGCTAAACTCATGTTCTGTATCATTTCACCAGATTACAAACACACAAGACACATACTAATGCAAATGCAAAAATCAGTTGTAGCAAATCATGCTTTCAAGTCATCACTAAATAACCATTCCCTTTGTTTCATTTCCTTCTCCTCTCGTCTCCCTTCAGCCTAATCCGTCCAATAAGCTAGCAATCATCCACATCCTGGGCCTGCTGTCCAATCTGTTCACAACGCTTGACATCAGCAAGCAGGAGGACGAATCCGGGGAGGGCTCAGCGCCGCCTGTTAAAACAACACCGCCCCCACCCGGACCAAACCCGGTCAGTCAGAGAAACCAGCACCATTAGCAGCACCTTCAGAATCATCATCGTCATCGTCATCATCATCATTAGAATTATGAGGCATCAGTGTTATTGCTAACAATGTGTCGTATGCAGCTCTTCCTTATTTATGGCTATGGTTTCCTTCAATTCTGTGTGTGTGTGTGTGTACTTGTCAGGTGGTGGTGGTGTTGCAGCAAGTGTTTGCTCTCATACAGACGGTGCTCAGCCAATGGCTCAATGACTCACAGGTAGTAGAGGTGAGTCTTACACACACACACACACACACACACACACACACACTCTTTCAAAGCCTGCCTGTACGTCTTGTCAGTCAGTGTGCTTCTAATGGGATATTATGACCTTTCAATAGTACTATACTACTGCATATGTCTGCGTGTCCCTCAGGCGGTGTGTGCCATCTTTGAGAAGTCGGTGAAGACTCTGCTGCACGACTTTGCTCCCATGCTGACTCAGCTGAGTGAGATGCTGGGACAGATGTACAGTACTATACCTCAGGCCTCGGCTCTGGACCTCACACGACAGGTACATGCACGCACACACACACACACACACACACACACACACACACACACACACACACACACACACACACACACACACAGTGTGTATTTAACCCATTAAGACCGGGAACGCATCTGTGTAACCTCTTTAACCATTATTTTTATACTTTGGCTATTCAAAAATAGCAGATCAAAAATAGCAGATCTACAAAATCATAACGCGGCACCAAGTACATAAAATTCCAGGGACCCCCAGAAGCAAAGATTTGGGTTCATAATGTAGTTTCCAAAAAATATATATTCAAAGGTTTGCACAAATTTTCACGGTTAAAAAGAAATAGCAGATATGCAAGCTCATAGCGCGGCACTCGGTGCCGCGCTATGAGCTTGCATATCTGCTTTTTTGAATAGGCAAAGTATAAAATAATGGTTATAGGCTAAAAATCTAAAATGACACAGATGCGTTCCCGGTCTTAGAGGGTTAAATACATAATATTACATATTCTATACTGTGCAAGTCGTTTATTGGCACGGTGGCTCAATGGTAAGTACTGTTGCCTCACAGCAAGAAGGTCCTGGGTTTGTGACCATCTGGGGCCTTTCTGTGTGGAGCTTGCATGACAAACTCTTGCCAGGAGCCGGTCCCTGGCCACCAGTGGAGGTTTACCCAAGCGCTCTTAATAGTTAGGATGGGTTAAATGCAGACAATGAATTCATATAGCAACTAGAAATATAAATACAATAAAAACATTTCTATAGCAGTTTCATATAAAGTAAGTGTGCTTAAATCATTCAGTGCCAATTAAATAAAAACATAATTGCGTACTCTGCCAGCGATTTTTAAATTTTCTTACCTTTTTCAAGTACGGTAGTCACAGAATATTTATCTCCAGTATGATCGATCCCCTGGTGGTTGCTAATCACAGCGGGTTTCACTGTGCTTCCGAGGGGGAAAAAAATGTCATCGCGACCTCCCCGTTCAATTTCATACGCCTTTGAAAATAGAATGTCTCGGCCAAAAATACATAGTAAAACAAAATTACACAGGAGCCGAGATGCAGCCTTTTTAAGTAATAAGTTAACCAAGAAGTGAATGGAGCAGCAAATCTTCGGATCACGATATCTTGGGTTCTGAAAGTTTTTCCCCCAAAACACGTCAATGGCACTGAATGAGTTAACATAGTCTATAGCAGTGTATCAACCCTGGCAAACGTCCCAATTTTGGGCCGGGGCTACTGCTGAGGTGTGCCGCGCCGTTTGAAGGAGGTTTGAAAAAAAAAATCATTTTGATTTTTTTTTTTTTTAAACAATAATAATAATCAGGCATGCAAACAGCCCCGAGGTGAAAAGGGTGACAACATGCTGTTTTTTTCGGGTCAGGTGTCACACTATTGCCCTATTTGGATTCAAAACGGCTAGTGGAAGCTGAAAAGCTACAAGTTTGCATGTCTGAATAATGCAAAAACAGAAATATTTGTTTGCATTTGCTTTTTTTCTCCCCCATATATTTTCATGATAAAAAAGTGCGTATCGTATCGAAATCGTATCGAAGTTGTGAGCCCAATATCGTATCGTATCGTTTCGTGAAATGTGAAAATCGGCACACCCCTAGTGTGTGTATATAGATATACCGTATATATATATATAATTATATATACCGTATATCTACTGTAGGTGTGCCCTGGGATTTTTTCGCTATGCCAGGTGTGCCTTGGCACAAAAAAGGTTGATAGACACTGTCTATAGGTCATCAAGCTTGAGATAACTAGTATTTGCTCTGCACTTACTCATAAAGTATAATATCATTTTTAGCACACAATGTTGTATTGATGCTTTGTCCTAACATTTCAAGCCATTCAAAAAATGAATCATAATGTTCTGCTGTTCTACAAAATAGAAACCCCTTGAATTTTGTAAATATTTATTTTTGTTTGTATTTTTATGAAGATTTCATGTTTTTCTGTAATCAGATTCAACAATAGCACAACAGTAATTCATTGCAATAACTAATCAGTAATACGTTGTGGAGAGCATGTACCCTACAGGGTTAGGGCTACCAGCTGTGGCAGTGTTTTGATTGGCAGTCTTGACGTTTCAGATGGTGCATATCTTTGCCAGCGAGACAGCTCACTTCCCACCCATCAAGGCTCTATTTGAGCTGGTTACCTCCATTACGCTCTCCATCTTCCAGCAAGGTATGGGATCCAGCGGGGGAGAGGGCTGTGAACAGTGTGGGAAAGGTGTCTGTTTGGGTTATTTGTAGATATGTGACGACTTCATTTTCTTTTTTTGGTGGTGGTGTTTTTTTGTTTTTGTTTATATGCCAGAGGTTTGGGAGGAAGTTTTATGTCAAATGTAGCAGTGGGGTGTGGGGAGAAAACATGAGCAAGTTCTTCCTGCTGTTCCCTAGGATTTTCTCACTGTGTGTGTGTCTGCTGCGATCCACTTGAGATTGACGTTCTGTTTCCCACAAAACAAAACCAGGGATATTAAAATAGCTCGGCCCCGGGGCAACTTTTGACATTGACAAGCGGTCAGGGGCCCAGCTGCTTTTGTTAACAGTCAGCCCTTCAACGTATGCAGGTATTACTCATTATTCGGAGTGAGATGGCAGTGCAGGTCTTTATGACATTGCCTTTCTGAAGTGAGTAAAATGCAAAAGGGTCTTTTCAAAAGGAAAGATTACCTCTGCACCATTCAGTGATTAAATCATTTTCATGCCATAAATCTCTCATTTGAGATTGTTAAAATAACATTAAGAACAACACAATGTTTATTTCCATTGATGTTTGACTGATAGCATTATATTATATTTAATGTATTATATACAAGATACCCCTATCAAAAACACTTTGATTTTACAGTAGGTCGCGGACACATGAAAATACATTTCTTACAATCTTCCCAAGGGCCACTCGGAAGACTTCCTTCGGCTGCAAGAGGCCCCCGGGCCAGACTTTGTAGCTGTCACACTTGAAAGTATAGGATATCACCCGGATGATATTACATTCAGCATAAATCTGAGTGTAATCGTACCTATATGTTCTAGAGAACTCTATGCCTGCTGACTTCCTCTCCCCTTTTTGTTGTCTCCCTCATCTGCTCCTCTCCTGCTTTAACTGGTTGAGTAATAGCAGCTCAGCCTTCACCTCTTTAACCCTTTTTTGACTGAGCAGGTGCCTTTTAACATAACAGTGCAACCAGCACAGTATCACTGTAACAACAGTAGCTTTTTCAGTTGCCACAGTCCAGTTGGTGCTGGTGGGACCAGAGTTGGCCACTCCGTTGCAGTCCTCTGAACAAGCCCTGTGTCTGATCTTAAAGGGGAACAATGGAACTTTCCAAATAAACAAACATGCTTTGTGTACATTGGTTTATATACAAAACGGCAGTTAATTGAGCACCGTATGTGTTTGAACCCCCAATAAAGGTTGAATGTTTGAAAAGAAGTACATTGCTACAATGTTTATGGACGGATTTCAGTTCAGGGCCTTGCCCCGTGGTGCTGCCCCACCCCTTGATTGATTGACCGGATAGATTCAATGTATCTCAGGTAAACGGGCTCCCTGACAATCTTGCATCCACCGTTGGCCTGCTACAGTACATCTCTTAGAAACCTAAATTGTCCAATGCAAGCTCGGCAAAAACTAAAACGTGCACATGCTGGAATGCCTAGAGGTGGTTGCATAGGCTGGCTGTTCCTAAATTTGTGTTCTACATCATCCTACGTCATCCCCTGTGTGCGACGCGTGCTGGGTCATACAGAATGTGACACACAACTCTGTTGGACCCGACTTGGCGTAGCACACTTTTGTTTAAAAAAAAAGAAAGGGTATCCAAAAGTTTCATTGTTCACCTTTTTTTTTAATGGGGAGCTGTGTGTGGAAGAGGGTCAGAAGGGACAATGTGCAGGGATCTCATGTGGCGTTTGGGAACAAATAAAGCTGGGCAGACACTGCAAGTTTGTTCATTCTGATTATTACACTGCTCATCTTCCATGTGGGTTGAGTTCTTCATTGCAAAGGAGAAGTGCCAGTGGTTTCTACAGGAATGTTTGGTTTAAATGTTGTTTACTGTAAGTGTGCATTCCTCACCATCTGTTTGATGTTTAATGTGTCTTGTAGTCTGTGTCCAGCATAAGGGAGGAGGTGTGTGTGTGTACTAGGTTGATCTTCACACTGGTTGCGAGAGAAGGAGATTTGATTAACTGGTTCAGAACTGACCCTTCCCTGTAATCATATTTCCCTTGAGGCACTTGATTTTACATCTGAGAGAGGAAATGTGTGTATGGGGGGGGGGTTATGTGATTTTGGGGGGTTGGGGGTAATGGGAATTATTTGGGTTTAATACCCCTATCTTTCTTCCAAACTGTCACAGTAACAGAGGTGCCTCCTGGGTTCCCACTCCAAACCCACTTTTATTTAATTATTTTTTAGGTTTTTCTTTCCCCTCTCGTTAATTATTTTTATTTTAATCAAAATGACCCATGTCTTCGTCCTCTGCCTGTTTTCCGTTTGTTCTCTGTTTTTCCGAGACTCTGCCAAGCTTCATATGCCCCCCACCCCACCCACCCCCACCCCTCTTCTCCTCTTTGTTCCTTACTCACGTGTGGATTATTTCAATGAAATATTTTTTGTTCTCTTTTTAGTTCCACATGACTGTTGAATCTATTCAGTTGCTGTTTGTATCTTATTCTTATATTCTTATGATTTCTTAAGTTTCATCTTTATTATATTTTAGGACCCAGGGATCATCCTGATATTGTTGATTCATTTATGCAACTCCAAGCTCAGGTGTGTTTTTGGTTTCTTATTTCATCCACTTTGGGTTTCTCTTCTCTATTTCATCTCTCTCCCTCTCTCTGGCTCTCTCAATTTCTCTTTTTTTCTACCTCTCTCTACCTCTCTGTCCTTTTGTTATTGGGTCTACGGGTGACCCATCATGTAGGCAAGGCCGTGGAATGAAGCCTCAGGGGAAATGTTTGAACTAGAGACCAAGTCTCTCCTCAAACGCTCTTTATTCTAACCAAGTCACCTTAAAATATATGTAATGTTACAAATTGTTTATTTAACTAATACTAGGGTCATTAAGATCATACTAGGTTCGTTAACCATTTTCTTTTACCCACACATTGGTATTAATGGGTATCTTTAGCCTAAACCTACAGTTGGTGAGATACTGTATACCCAAGAAAATGTTTTTTTGTAAGTTGTATGCCGTTTCAGTTAGGTCAGTGTAGAGAGAGACAGGAAACCAAGAGCAGAGGGAGAGGAGAGACATAAAAGACAAGAAGCGGGGGTCCGATTAAAATCCAGGTCCTGTGCTCACAAGGAGCTTATGGTCTAAGCCGGGCCACCAGGTACCCCAAGGTCAGGGTCAACTTAATTGTATCCAAAGGTACATTTTGTCTTGCACTTGAAAAGTGCCTATGGCGCAGGGAGATGAAGTGCATATCAGACTTAAGGGCCGTCCACACCAAGCACCATCTATAACTATCACTCATCACTGTTGTCGTTATAGTTGTGATGTTGGTTGGAATGATTTTGAACCCATTAAGCCCGGGAATGCATCTGTGTCATTTTGCTTCTGGGGGTCCCTGGAACAAATATTTTGAGATGGGGGGGGGGGGGGGGGGGGGGGGTCCACGACCAAATACCTATAATTTTGGGGGTCCTTGACATGAAAAAGTTTGAGAACCACTGAAAAAAACATGTTTTTCAGAAACCTGTTAGGATTTAGAAGACATTTGTAGATGCGTTCCCGGATTGAATGGCTTAAAACCATATAGTTATTAGTGCTCGGTATGGATGACCCTTTATACCACACCTAACGACAGGATCCCAGAAATCACAAAATAATTTACATAATCCTGGTTCACGCCCCTTCAGCATTGGAAGGTGAATATGAATAGTCAGACATTATCATAATGGTACTGACTATGGCCAAGATATTTGACTTTGATCTCATGTTGAGGTGGATTAAATCATATAAAATACAAAATAAGAAAAAGATCAACAGTTATTAGTAAGCATTGACGTGGTCAATTAATTCATTTTATAGATACTTAATTCTTTTTAAGAATAGAAGTTAAGGCTGCACACAATATAGAAATACTATTTATCACAGTGTTATTATTTATTGGAATATTATTGACTCAGATGTTATGAACACAAGGAATATGTACAATGTTTTTGAACATCACACAGCCATTGTAGGCGGTCAAATTTCAGATTGATGCGCAAAACCCAGGTGACTAGTTAGAGCCTCAGAGCCAGGCCTCCTCGGAAATCATTCCAGCCCGGAGCCAATCAAAGCCCAAATTAATTAATATTCAACTAATATTAATCAATTAAGACGAATTGGCCGTTATATGTTTTATATTTTTGTCTCCCTTCTTCATTGTTCCTCCTTTGTTTTCTATCTTTGGATAGATCTGACCTTCATCTCTCTCCCTCTCCCCTCTCTCCCTCTCTCCTCTCCTCCATGCTGAATGAGTTCATTATTATGAGATGAGTTGTTATTTCTCTTTATCTGCACATGTTAATTACTTACAGACTTCTGTTGCATATTCAATCCAGACAACCAAAAGTGAGGGGGAAAAAAGTAGTGATTCTAGAGGGAAAAAAACCAAAATGTTGATTTTTCAAAACAAAGCCATCATTACCTTTAGTTTTACTTAAGTTTCCAATGATTTTGAATGTTTGATTTTTTGCAGTTTGTTTGTTATACCCGCTGAGCTCTGCAATGGAGGATCTCTGTATATGAGTTTGGATATAGTATTGTCTAAGACAAAGTGGAGAGAGTAGAGCAGCCTGGTACGCAGATCTGCTCGCAGTCTCCTTATTGTCGTCAGATCTGGTTACCAGGCTTATCGGGTTTGGTGGGAAACAGTGTTTTGAAGGAAGATATGAGTTGGATTTATTTTGGGGGGGCAAGAAGCACCCCTGGGTTCGGGCAACAACAACATACTTTGTTTCATGTTTTTGTCTGCCCTCTAGGCTCTCAAAAGGAAGCCCGATTTGTACTTGTCTGAGACTCTAGACGTGAAAGCAGTGTTCCACTGCGGTAAGTTTTATACTCACACTGAAACGACGTGTTGTGTTGCTCCCATGCCTATAAAACCAGCACCTCATCCTAATTGCAGCTCAAGTTGAAAAATGAATGTTTGACATTTTCCCTTCATTCGTTTGGAATATGTCTACTGATTGCTGCCCACCATATTCCCGTCTCTAGGAATCCTGTCACTCAAATTTCCTGAGGGGCCGACAGTGAAGTCCACGTGCTTGTTTTTTGTGAGCATACATATCTTTCTATCACATCACACATGGCAAAATGACACCTGCTATGCCAATATTGTTTGATAGTTGAAATTCAGTAACATTATTTCTGCTTCATTATACTATATAATGAAGGATAAATCAGGCTAAAGACTGCTGTACGCTGACTGTACCCTTTGCGTCATACCGTAGACGGAGTTGCTGCCCCGCTGCTCAGATGTGCCCCCAGTGGCCAGGGTGGTGCAGGAAGACGGCAAGCTGTTGGTGCAGGCAGTGCTAGAGGTGAAAAGCAAAGGGTTATAACTCACATCATGGCACTACTCATCTCACCGGCACTGCACTGTATTTATGCCTCCCATGCACTTGTCCCCGTTCTTCCCCTCTAATCATCATGTCCCAGATGTAAAATGTCCACTTCACTCTCTTCCCTCTCCAGGGGATTGGGGGAGGAGCCTCTAGGAGTCTGATGGACCAGTTTGCAGAGGTGCTCTTCAGCCTGAACAAGCACTGCTTTGCCCTGCTCTCCGTGTGGCTAAAGGAGGCACTGCAGCCTCCAGGGTTCCCCTCCACGCGGTTGACCACTGAACAGAAAGTCACCTTCTCACAGCAGATACTAAGGTAGTGCACACAGCATAGTCATTGTGGGAAGTGCGTGGGTCGTATCTATATTAAGCCTGAGTTATACTTAGTCGTTCAAGGGAGTCACACACTGAAAATAGCCAGTCTACAAGGCAAGCTCACAACGCATCGCAGCGTGACACGTTGTGAGCTTGTAGATCTGCTACTTTCAGTGTGTGACATCTGTGTGTAACTACGTAAACATCACAATTTACACATGGTATGTTGTTTACACTTGGTTACAGGGTTGGTAGCTAATTAGTTCATCATTTCAGTTGGCCAACCGCATGTTCTTTGCTGCAGGCCTGTCAACCAATTCTATGTGACATCTTTCTTCTGTCTATCTCTACATCCCACAGAGAGCGAGTAAACAAACGGAGAGTGAAGGACATAGTAAAGGAGTTTACTCTTGTGTGCAGAGGGCTCCATGGCACAGAGTACGCAGCTGAATACTGAAACCTGACCCTTGAACTTTGACCTTATCGTGACCTCTGCTCTCAGTGCAAAACAGCTGGATGCTCCAACAATACAGTTTCCCACGAACCCCAACAGTGAACATTTCATTTCACGATTGTAACAATAGCTGCCCCCTCGCCACAACACTAGAGATGGAACCATTCCAGTACAAGCCTGCCATTGGATGAACGGATGAAGAGTGCTATCAGCTCCACAGTGGATTTAGGGAGGCTACTCTCTATGCTCCGATTACTTTTTTTTTCTTTTTTCTTTCTTTCTTTCATTCCTTCGTTCTTTCCATTTTCTGTTTCTCCCTCTATCTCTCACTTTTGAGTATCTTAAATCATTTTTTTGTGTTGAAGAGCCCCGAGCGAACTCCCAGCATGCTCTCTGTTCATGCCTCGTTTCCTCTTTTTTTCTCTCTTTCTGCCTTTTCTAGATCTTCTGTGGCTCTTTAGCTGTTTCCTGGTGTTTAGCATTCTTCTGAAATGGGTTTTCGTACCGTACATAGCTAGTTGATCTCTTATTTATTCAGATGAAATATATAAATGTACTGTATATGTATGCATATATAGAAACATGGGGTTGTCGTTCCTGCAGCTGCTAATGTGAAGAAAGGATGAATGACAGGAGGGTACTCTGCAGACACAAACATCTATACATACCATACACCATATCATGCCCCCCCTGTTCCTTGCATTTGCCAAATTACGTCATGTGAACTCGTTTTTATTTATTTTTTTAGATTTGCCTTTTGTGGGGCAGCTGTCTACAAGTGAACACAAAATGGAAGACCACTTCAGATCATGGGCTATAGGCAGGCAGTTCGTCTGCTCTCCTACCCAGCCTTTATATCTATATATGGGGCTGTACCTCATGTATATACCACACAGTCATAGTAGTCACCCCCTGGATGTAGAATGTGGACTTCATGTATTGGTCCCTTGAGGAAAACAGTGCTGCTTTGGGAGGTGTTAAAGTGAGAAGGCAGGGAGAGGGTAAACAAAGGGGGAGGGGGGGGGGGGTTGGGGCAAGATGGACAGAAGGGAATTGAGTGATCAGAGGAATTAAATAGTCCTGACTTTGGACTGTGTAGTCACTGTAATAATAGGAGATTATTAATTGAGTTGTGCATATTAACAAACACTTTTTGTGCATATTAGGGAACACTTCTGTGTGTGTTTGGGAGGATTTGTGTGTGTGTGTACATACCTGTACATGTATGAATGGTTTTGTGCGCACAGATGTATTGTTTTCCACTTGTTCAGTGCACTTATATTGGACCTACACGTGCATCACTTCCTCCTGTATTTGTAAAAGGAGGGCCCCCCCATCCATTTCAATTTCACCACTCTTCATAAGTTCATAGACTCCTCGTTTTGTTAAAGAGGACTGACCGGGCATGCCCAGTATATCACTAGCATTCACACCCACCTTTTCGCCCACAAAGCTTCCCCGTCATCTGGAATGACTGACCAGTAACCACCAGTGACTAGACTAATCTATCCATAGGTTTTACGATATGTCAAACTGCACACCTACTGCTCTTAACGGACGCTTGTGAACAAGCTACCTGAATCCCTTTCACTCGTCTGGGTGACTGCCTTGGAGAGGGCCAGGAAGGATTAGACGGTAATGTGAAAACAACAGCAACAACAACATGTAAATAGAAAGTAAGGTTGAACAGGAACCAAAGTAAAACAAATCATCTGTGGTCTGCAACCCTCCATATTGTAGAAAGACGTTGATACATTGATGTGACTGCAGCAGCTTAGTTACAGCTATACCGTGTGTACTAAACCAGCAGACATTTGGTGAACACTTGGCCTCAATAATGTGCATTGTGGTCTCTTGACTGCTATCTCAGTTCTAATCCTTCTGGCATATCCAAGGTACCTGCAGACATGTAGCATGTATATGTGTTTTGTGGGGCTGGGGGTGCAGGGTGTAGAGAAATTCACAGAGTGTTGTAACACTGTAGAATGGATTTGTTTTATGTTGAAACTCGAGACAACATGCAGCTCTAGAATTGGCTGTCCTCTGTTTTGTCAGAATTTTAATTGATATAATTGTTGGAAGGTTCATAAAATTGATCCTAGGTTTGACTATATGGGCAGTCTCATTATGAAAACTGGGAAATGTTATGTCACTCTTGCGAAGAGGGTATGGAGGAGGGGAGAGAGATACGAAATGTATATTGTTTCTTTTTTGTACCTTGCTTTAATTTATTAAATATATCTAAGACTGCAGCTCTTTGTGTGGGAGTTGATTATTCCATTTAGTTGACTGGGTCAACTATTATGTCTATTCAACATGAGGGCAGTAAATGGCATCCTCTCGGCACAACTAGCCCAATTTATTTGAATAGTTGTATACAGAAGACAGAGCAGGGATGGATGAAGTACTTGCATGTTTTACTTAAGTTAAAATTTCCAGTAAAGTAAAAGTACCTCAAAACTGTACTTAAGTACAGTACGTGCGTACATGATGTACTCAGTTACACCACTACTGCACAATCGTCCAATTAAACTTGAGAATAAAAAATATGAGGGGGGGTGCACACGCATGCGCAGTTGCGCACACATCCATCCTTGCGCTCACACGTGGGTTCTGCTGAGGAGGATCCTGACTGTCAGTCAACAGGGAAGCGCTGCCTGCAAACCATCAGAACTCCATTCATAACTTCATTTCTGTAAACTGGGTGAGTTGTTTTTTCAGCATCATGTTCCCGCATTACTCTGAAGTTACTTTAAAAACCACTACCTCATGTTGATCGTCCAATACTAGCTCGCTACATTGGTAAAGTGTTACATTGTAGCCAACTTTGCTCTGCACGCACCCATCAGAGACACAAAAACAACGCGTGAAAACAATCCAACTTTCTTTACACAAATCATAGCTATAGGATATTAGCTGCCGCATGTTACTGTATCTAAACGTTTCTATAAATCAATGTAAGACCTAAAGGAGTTGTTCCAGATAGTATGATGTCAGGAAGACATTTAGGCTACTTAAGTTCTCTCTGTTCTCTGCTATGTCAGATGCTAAGCAGTGTTGCCAGATTTTGTGAGTGAAACAAGCCCAAAAGGAATATAAGACAGGTGGGCACTAGACATCTGGGCACCATATTTTTGGGATTGTTGGGCACCTGGAGAGGTGAGCACCAAAACCATCTGTGCACCAGGGACATGTGGGCACCTGGACGAGTGGGCACTTAGGGGTGGAGATAACTGGGCACCTGCATTTTTATGTCTGTTTTTTTCCCCCTATCATTTTATTGTGTACTGTTTAGCTGTTTTCTCTAACCTAGCTTTCAGTTCAGCAATTTTTTTTGTTAAGTTATTTAGGTTACTATACAGTAGGCTACTATTTATCCAAAGAAAATCCATAATTTTATAGTGTGCTGTTCTGTTTTTTTAACAGTCGGCTACTATATTTTTTAGTGTACTGTTTAACAGTACACCTTATTTTGGCAAATACACTCTTATATTGTACTTTGAAACTCTTATAATGTACTTTTGACCTCAGTAGTATTTTGGCAAATAAACTCATATATAGTACTTTTGACCTCGTCGCTGTGCCCAGTTGTCCTGGTGCCCACCTCTCCAGGTGCCCACATGTCCCTAGTGCCCAGATCTCCAGGTGCCCACTCGTCCCAAGTGCCAAGTTATCTCCACCCCTAAGTGCCCACTCGTCTAGCCTACATGTCCCCAGTGGTTTTGGTGACTGCCTGTCCTGTTACCCCCAAAAGAACAAGAAGCGACCAATTTTACCATTTGAGCCACATCAGCTATTTGAAAATATCAGATTTACAGCTGCTATTTTCAAAAATAATCTTGAAACAAACGTAAAAATGTTTAATGTTTTGAACAAAATGTAACAACACCAATCTTGTAAGAGTATCCCTGGCACAAAATCCTTTTAGATGGGGATCCAGGTCTCTGCAGACAAATCTATATTAATTTGGGGATCCTTGACATGAAAATGTTTGAGAACCACTGGTTTAAACAACAAACAGCAAGCACAAATAATATACAATATATAATATACACTTCAGAAACAGGCCCCAAAAAAGCAACCCCCAACTACCAATATTTACAAGCTACTTTACAGAAAAACAAGCCCAAAGTTGCTTACAATAAGCAGACTTGGCAACACTGATGCCAAGCATTGGTCATCAAAGCCAAGCTAGCCTATTGAGTCAGTTGAGTGTGTGCATTATGTGTGTTGTTAACCAATAACACAAATCTGCTGATAGCTATAATTGACCCGTGCGGTGTGTGTGTGTGCCTTGTGAGGCAACAAGCACACAATCAGGATGACCCAATGGTCCCTGGTATGCATGGGGGCAAGAGAATGAACTACTATATAGTATGAACACTTCTACTTCATGGACAAATTAAATATAGTAAATGATGGGTCCAAAAATAAAGTACACTTGGCTTGTACGTACGTTTTGTACAGATATCAGCCAATGTAACAAATTCTAAATCATACAGTATGAACAAGACATCTTGTTTTGTATACATTAACATTTTTATGTTGTTTAGATGACATTAAAGATGGGTTTTTGAAATATATTTGCTCATAACATAAACACTTACGTTATAACACAAATAAGGTGCATAAATGACGTTTTATTTGGTGTAACCTCAGCCAAACCACTCATATGAAAGTAACTTTACTTCCTCAGATGCCTGGTGTTCTATGTGTCCATCATCTACACATATTTCTAGTTTATCACTTCGTGGTCTGAAGGTCAACTGCTGTGCTGAGATCTCTTTGAGGCCAGACAGACAGACAGACAGACAGACACACACACACACACACACACACACACACACACATTAGAGAATGTTGTTGAATGCTTGCTATATGATTGGTGCACTCAACCTGGATTGGAACAATATCACCATAGGGACCATTCGTGAGATCACTAACTCATTGTTTATCAACAATACTGATACGTGGCCACTGGCCAGTCTGGCCACTGATTGACTTTATCATTAGCCTAAATGGGTTGCTGTTTATATAGTTAGACAGGCGTTAACCATTTGAGCCCTAGCATCCCTATCCTGTGGGGAGCATTCGCAAATAATAGCAGATCTACGTGAGCTTGTAGATCTGGCATTTTTGACAAAGCTATTTAGTGAAGAGGGGGTAAAAAAGAGCGCACCAAGTGCAGAGCCGACAGCGGTAAACTAAGTATTAGTTTACTAAGTATAGAGCGTTTAAATCCATCATTATGTTGTAGTCACCAAATCAAGGCCAAAGTCAAGAAGTTCTATTATTTATTTATATATACAGTGTGTGTATGTATGTATATATATATATATTCTTTTTTTTTTTGGCTTTTCTGCCTTTATTTGCATAGTACAGTTGAGATAGACAGGAGACAGGGAGTGACACGCAGCAAAGGTCGTCGGTCTCGGGAATCGACCCTGCGACTCGCTTGTCAGGCTGATGCCTATATGTGGTATACGCCTTAACCGCTAGGCCATCGACGCCCCCATTCTATTATATTTTGATGTGTAATAATTTGTTAGCCTGGTAAACCCTCCCTCCGGAAATCTCTTTTCTATTTGATTCCAGGAGTGAGTCTGGGCTGATCGCCCATTCTGCAATATTGGCTGCAGGCTCAGTTGGGCGGAAGTAATACCGTTGACTGACAACCCCTTCAGCCAATGATATTTTTTCCCCTTCAGCCAATCAGCAGTTCACCAGTCTAATGTGACGCAACGGGACTTTTGAGACAGCCATGGCCAAAATGGGTTGCCTTATTCGGATACATGGGTGTCACTGCCCACCCCTACCGGTTCTCTAAATTTTTATTTTTAAATAGGCTTTGTCATGATTAATTGACCACATATATGAAGTTAAACAGCTAAATTCTATCCAAACGATATATTATAAGTAAATTCCGTGCCTCAAAATAGAAGTTAGAGAGCTTTTTGAAGTCAAGAAATAGCGGAGATTATAGCGGACAAGAAAAAGATGGCTGCCGTTCGTGTTTTGGGCTCACTCGAACTCGCCACCTGATTGGCCAACGTAAGCTGTCAATCACAGAACAATGAGCGACGACGCTGATAGGCTCGGTTAGCTGGTAATTCCACTAGAAACCCCCACAAAGGGCTATCAGGCCAGACTCACTCCTGGAATCAAATAGAAATGAGATTTCCGGAGGGAGGGTTTACCAGGCTAATAATCTGTTGCTGTCGGGCAGAAACCATCTCCATATTTTAACTTTTTGTGTTTTTTAAACATAAAAATATGATCACCAAAAAGAATACTTTTTAGTTTTTTTGTAAATTAATGCCCAACTTGATCATTATACAGCATCACAAAAAAGCATCAGAATTAGCAGATCTACAAGCTCGAAGCGAGAAAGTGACGGGTTTTGAGCTTGTAGATCTGCTACTTTTGATGTTTTTGAATTTGAATCATAAAAATGTACAGTTTTGAACATATGAGGTTTCCACCCGACAGAGACGAATTGCTTTCACAAATGGAAGTCTGCCTTCTTGCTGCACCCTTCTCATTCCACTCCCTCTCCAATGCTGTCTGCCTCAGCTGGCAAATAAATTGGAAAGTAATATCACGAAAGGTCCTCAGATCTTTTCATTTGGGCTGGGCAATATATTGTATATTATATTGATATTGTGATACGAGTCTAGATAGCGTCTGATATTTGGGATATTGTAATTTCGTTGCAATGTATTGCCTTTTCCTGGTTTTAATTGCTATATATATATATATATATATATATATATATATATTTGTATACTTTTTAAATACGTTTTTATAGACGATCTACAAGCTCACAGTGCATCGCATCGTGACGCATTGTGAGCTAGTTAAGCTTAATGCTATTAATCTTTTTTGTTTGTTGAATATTTAAGTATTTGGTCAAAAACCCAGTCCTACTTTTTATTCTAATAGTTGTCTGTATCTCTGCTCTCTATCAGTCATGCCTGTGGTGAGACTGTACAGCAGGGAGCCTGTGAGGGGGCGGGCCTTACAGCGGGCAGCTCAGCTGTACCCCCAGCTGTCCATCACCACTGAGCAGTGTTTCAATGTAGAGCTGACTGGTGAGTAGGTTCACTTACAATGTGACACTTTTCAGTTGACACGGAGGAGCTGGATCAATGCACCATTGTAATAAATACATACTTTGACTGCACACAGGTTTCAAGATTGACTTTTATATATATATATATATATATATATATATATATATATATATATATATATATATATATATATATATATATATATATATATACATACATATATATATGTATTGTTGCTGTCGAGCAGAAACCTTCTGGACTCGGCCAGTCTTCACTTATTAGCAAACTCACTGGTTTTATGTTGTTTCGACTATGCCATTGGCTCATGGTACGGTGGCCTAACCAAAGCCCTAAAAGAGAAGTTGCAGGTTTCTCAAAATAGGTTGGTCAGGCTTGTCTTGGGGCTGTCTGCTAGGGACCATGTTGGAAAACATCATTTCCAGCAGTTGGGTTGGCTCCCTCTGCCAGCTGAACCTGGTGCATAACATCTACATAAACAGTGCCCCTGTGTACCTATGTAATCTTTTTCAGAAGCGTAGCGAAGCCCATTCCCACCTAACCAGAGCCAGCATAGCAGACCTGACCATGCCCACGTTCACTGAAATGGGAAAACGCTCATTTAGATTTGGTCAAAGCATGGCTTTTAGAAAAGGTGGCCGAATAGTAGGGTCACTTATGTTAGCAATGTGATTATATGTATTTATGCTGTACGTAGTGTAGCTATTGATTGTTTTATTTATTACTGTACTGTCAGTACAGTAATAAATAAAACAATCAGTACTGTCTACCTGTATGTATTTTGTTGCAGTGTTGTTTGTCTCAGACCAAGGACCACAATGAAAATAAGTCACAAGACTTTTATGTGTCTGTATCCTTGACGTTTCTACCATGAACATGATGTAACATGTGTTTTTTCCTGTATAACGTCTAATAAAATAAAATAAAATCAAACCTCTTAACTCCATATAATTTTTTTTTGTGTTTTTCCGTAAATGAATGCCTTACTTGGTCATACTACAGCATGGTCATACTAAAGCATCAAAAGTAGCAGATCCGCAAGCTCGAAATGCTGCTAGCTTGCAGATTTGCTGCGTTTGCTATTTCTGAATTTGAATCCTGAAAAGTAACAGTTTTGGACATATGAGGTTTCCACCTGACAGAGACGATAATATCAAACTCTCCCACAACTCTTTGCTCTCCACCAAACCCATCTTTTCTTAATCTCCGCATGACCTCTTTTCTGATATCATTTTTATATTGGTGCCTTCATGCTTTTGTTTTATGAGTGTATTGACTTTTAGTTTTGGAAACATGTTTTAAAAAACTTTTACTTTTCACACAAAGATTATAATCATCCTCTGCCAGCACTATACAGTAAAATCCTAAGTATTAATTTAATACATTGTGTGCCAAAAACGGTCCGGACCGTTTTTGAGAATCCATGCGTCATGTGCCATAAACGGTCCGGACCGTTTTTGTCCCATTTTTTTTATATGTGGGGCCCACGTGGGGCGTCCTAACGAAACTTTGGGATCATCCAAGGAGTCTCTGAGAAGGAGAGGCCGGATGTGGATCCATGTAAAAAATCCTTCCGGTCAGCCGCTCCAATGTTAACTCCTTGACTAAAAGCTTAATATCTCCATTTCTTTTTACCGTGGTGGAAGTGAGCCGTTTTCGATCGGCGATCACTCTGCAATGGAGGATCGCGTTAGAAATATTATTGTTCCTGGCGTTAGTCGGGACCATCCGCCGTCTCGCACGCACGCTTTGTTTACATGCACTTCCGCGTCGGGGCTTCTACAGCACGAAACGTATCAACGTAAGTGGATGGAAGATATGCAGGCACTGAACGTACCCTATTTTGATAAACCTCTGGCACACAATGTGTTAATCACAAGAAAGACGCGCGAACGCGGGAAGCGAACGCAGCTCGAAAATATTGTGTATTTACGGACTTGTAATCCGTGTTATTTCACCGTGATGGGGAGAGCGTAGAGAGAAAGTCACGTGACTGCCTCCGCCTCGTATTGAAGTTAATGGGGGGGATATGGTTTTCCTATGCACGGAGTTTCGGAGTTCCTAGTCATCTATGCACGGAATTGCCGTTTGTCAATCCGTGCTATTTCACCGTGTTTGGGGGGCGATCGGGTTGGTTTCATAGTAAGCTCCACTCTGAGATCTGTCAGCAGCCAATGAGAGAGTGAGTCACATGGGGGCGCGGCTGCACACAGGCAGTGCACACAGAGACGCACACACACAACCCGAGCACGGTTTCATAGTAAGCTCCACTTGGGCGGAGGCGCGCTTCGCGCGCCTCCTTCCGCGTTCGCAATAAGAGTGTAAAATGAGATCTCTGTGTTGATCCTAATATTTTCAGTTCCATTAACACTGAGGATTCTGCTGTGCATTAATGGTCTTGTTTCTCTACCACTGTGCAGGATGTGAGAGTCTGTCTACAGAGCAGAAGGAGGTCCTCCTCTGGCTCCTCCGTCCTCCCATGCAGACAGAGCCGCTGTCTGACAAACCAGACCTGACAGCGAGTGCTGGGGAGAGGCTGGTGGAGATTGGACCCAGGTAACACACACACACACACACACACACACACACACACACACACACACACACACACACACACACACACACACACACACACATTGACAAAACAAGTCTAGACACTCCATTTTTTTCCGCTTGTGTTTCTGAATATTCTATTCAGTATACTGCCAGGTACCCTAGTGCGGGGGTCTTCAACAGGGGTCCTCAGAGTTACTACAGGGGGGCCGCGAAATCTTGGTGTGATTGGAATTTTTTTTTTACATTAACCATTTGAACCCTAGCATCCCTTTTCTGAAGAGAACTTAAGCCAAAAATAGCCGATCTACAAGCTCACAACGCCTCGCGCTGCGAGGCGTTGTGAGCTTGTAGATCGGCTATTTTTGGCAAAGAGGTATAGGAGTAGATACAGAGCAAGTAAAAAAAAAAGAAGTTAAATCTGAAACACAATTTTATACAATATAGAGGGGGTCCCTGCTTCATCTCTCTCAGCTAGGGGGTCCTTGGCCTGAAAAAACGACCCCTGCCCTAGTGGTTTCAAGGAACACGCCAGCATTTCTGCAAATTCTGCCTTTTGATCTACATACTCCGAGTCAGACTAGAAGATCGATACAGCTTTCAGACGTGAAAGTGGTATAGATCTTGTTGTCTGACTGGGTAAGTAGATCAAAGGGGATCATTTGTAGAAATGTTGCTGTGTTCCTTCAACGGTAAATGAACGCACTGACGATGTAAACCAGAATGTACAAGGTCGTCCCTCCTGTCTCCACTGTTTATGGTTTGTTTGTGGTTATGTACCGTACGCTGTAAAAATCTCAGTGTCGATTCAAGCTTGAGAGTGTACAAATGTAACTAAATGGAGCCGTAAGGGTTGTGAACAGCATGCCTATCGTAATACGTATAGTTAAAAGCAAAAACACAAATAGTGTAGTAGCTAGCTAATGTGATTGGCTATACTTTGTACACATTGACTCAATAAAGAGATTATAATTGACGGGGATGGATTAACAATATACGTATTATGTGTCTATCAACAGAGTTAGTTGCCAAAAAGATTATAGCTTGATTAATGATCAGGTAGCTTGTTAAGACAGGTCGCGTGTTGCCTATAATCTGTCTTAAACTATCCATATTTAATGTGAAGAAAAACGTTGGGTGTCTGACACGAAAACAAGCAGTGAGTAACTGAAGTAGCTCTATTGGATTTAAAGATACTGACATCAAACTGACATCCAATAGGACAATCAGTCAGGAGATGCATCTAACAAAAAATAGGGAGCTAAGGTAACCAGTTGTTAATGTTAGGCTATCCATCTGATGGCCCGTGCTTGTGGAACACCCTGGAAGAATAACAAATGTTTTAAGTTACTGATACACCCATTTTTGCTTTAAGAATATAAATTCCTACGTATGACTGGGATCTTTGCTGTGTTCTATTGCAGATTGAACTTCTCTACTGCATGGTCCACTAACGCCGTGTCCATCTGCCACAGCACTGGCCTCAGTAACGTTACGCGAGTTGAGCTCTCCCGAAGGCTTCTCATTAAGGTCTGAGAACACACCCACACACACAAGCACTGAAGTTATTCATTCCATATTTCCTCCTGTGTTTTCCTTCAATCATGTCTAGTGTTTCTAGTAACCCATTAAAACCGGGAAAGCATCTGTCATTTTAGATTTTTGCATTATGGGTATTCAAAAATAGCAGATCTACAAGCTCACAGTGCGTCACATCGTGCTCCGCTGCAAGCTGGTACATCTGCTATTTTTGAACATTCTTGAAAAATCTTGAAATTGTGAGAACTATTGATTTAGAAGGCATTTGTAGAATCGGCCTCAGGTCTTAATGGGATTCTCTATGCTCTTTTCATAATGTACATTACTGTACTCTACTGTACAGTTTTGCACTTGAATGCACCGCATCTCATTGAGTTATTGACTGAGTGTCCCATCTGCCCACGTCTAATGGTGCTGTTTATGTGCTCTCAGCTTAATTCCAGTAACGGCACTATTGCTGTGAAACCATAATCCTGTGTATTCATTGTATGGCTGACCCGACAGTTGAATAATTAGTCATTTAGCGCTTGGTGACTATCAGATTATTTGTCTTTATTGATTCGATTTTTGTCAGATGTTGTCACTTAGCTTTAAAATCTTGGCCCCATAGTCCTGTGCATAACTTCCAGACCACAATGAGCCCATAAAGTATCAGACCACAATGAGCCCATAAAGTATCAGAGACAGAGCTAAAGAGATCTGGGGAGAGTTCAGTTGTAGAGCACCATAATGCATAACCAAGCCAGCTAGTGCAGTTTATCCACAAAATAATAGTCATCCGCATTATTAATTAATCCATGTCTTTTTTTTTAACATGACATTATCCAAAAAGATAGGCTGTTGAAGAACTGAATGTACATGGACCATCTTGTGTCTTCTGTCCACACATAGCAGCCTGACACAAATCAGAATTCCAGCAGTAAGGGCATCGCGATGCAGGTAACGCCAGACCCCCCCAAGCCCCCCCAAGTTCAGTTAAGTTCAGTAAAGAACAAAATTCAAGATAAACGACTTACGAGTGGATACGAGACATTACATTATCAGACGCTTTTATCAGACGCTTTTATCCAAAGCGACTTACAATAAGTGCATTCAACATAGGTAGGGAACGAAAACTACTAATCATCAGAAGTCTTAAGTGCATTTTCTGCAAAAACAAGCAACCAAGAGTATACCTAGTGCTAAGGTAAAAGTGCAATATATCAGCTACCTACTTTCTTAAACAGATATAGCAAAATCAAATGAGACAAACAGTGCCATTGATTGCAGCTTATCTCTCGCACAGATAATTGGGGGGAGGCCATGAATATTTCTCATAATTTCGGGAATATTACAGAGGAGAAGGACTGGGCAATTATCATCAGTATTTACAAAAACAAAAGAAAGCTCTATTTATAACGCAACACAGGAGCTACCATGCAAATAATGCTAGAATGAGTCATCGCTCTCCTTTTATCCTTGTTACAGGTGGAGGAGTTGCCATGGCTTAAACTGTATTTAGGTTCAGGCTGGTTAGCCAGCATTCATGTGGAAACATTCATAGACTAGCAGGTACTGTACCATGTACTGTACTTGGATTGCATTGACCTGAACTCCCCCAAAAGACACGATTAGTCTAAAATATATACTTGCTTTTGTTTACAGTTAACTTACAAAAGTCAGGGACAGCCTTGATTAATTGTATTTGGCAAATGAAGTGTGTGTTTCTGGTGAAATCCTCTGGTCTCCTTCAGCCACAGGATGGAGGGAATGTGAAGGAGGTCAATGGAGACGTAGAGAAGCTGATTGATTGCCTGTACGACAGTATGACAGAGTGCATCTACCAGCATCCCATAAGCTCATTCACGGTGGAATCCAAACCACAAGAGGTTTTTGAAGTGGACATTCTGGGGAAGGGCCGAGTTGCCTTGGAGACGGCAAATGATGATCTTGGTAATGAAAGGCTGTTTTAAACTTGCTCTATTTCTTGATGTCTGTATTAAAATGCCCGATGAGAGAGAGAAGCTGATAAACAGCTAAAAGACATGCACATCACAGACCTACTTGGCTGGGTGCTGGATAAAGTTAAACAGTATATAAGACTAAAAATCTGCACACCAGTATTGCTGCTCCCAAATGCAACTCCTACTTCGTACGAAGTAGAGTTGCATTTGGGAGCAGCAATACTGGTGGGTGGATTTTTTGTCTTATATACTGTATTAAAATGCCTGCCTATAATTTTGGCCATTATTGGCCATTTCTTATCAGTCTGATCCTGTCTTTCTTCTCATGATTCTCTCTTTCTTCATGGTCCTGTCCTGTCCTGCTGCTATCAGTGAGTACGTAGAGTTGAGGAGGGAAAGGCGTGCGGGTAGTGACCAGACCAGTCACATGATGCATAACATTATTACTATGCTATTGCTGGCTGAAGTCACAGGGTAGGGATGGTGTTGCTGATTATCTTGTGTGTGTGTGTGTGTGTGTGTGTGTGTGTGTGTGTGTGTGTGTGTGTGTGTGTGTGTGTGTGTGTGTGTGTGTGTGTGTGTGTGTGTGTGTGTGTGTGTGTGTGTGTGTGTGTGTGTGTGTGTGTGTGTGTGTTCGTGTTCATACGCATGTCTCTAATGAGAGATACTGGATAGAGAAACTCCAAAACCATAATATATGGTTTATTATAGGGTGCATGTGTTTCAAAATTGAATGTCATGTCTCAAAGAGATCTGTCTCCTGATAAAAAATATTAGTATTCACGTTGCATTTTCGTTCATAACTGCGATTCTGAAAATCGTACAGGTGATTTATAATCTGAAGATTTCAACTTCAAGAAAAGAATAGTTGAATTTGTGAAATACTGTTGGACAGCAGTAGTTGAAAATGTAACATTTAATGAATGTGATCGATTGACGTGTTTATGCTGACTATACTAATACCTAAATTTAACATTGATCATTTCTAATTGTAAATATACAAGTCAGTCATGTTCCAAGTGCCCTAACATGCATGAACCACTCTGGCTGATTTTGGATATTTAGTAGACACAGGAAACATCATAGACAGATTATTCATGGACTATAGGACAGATTACAAGCTGAGTGCACATGTAATCAAATAGTGTTGACTGTATTCATAATATCCATGGTCTATCTGCTTGGCTGTGCCCTACATAATGGATATTAATTATTTTCTCAAAGTGGCCTTGGGTATTACATAATTTGAACAAGTGATTCCATATTCAAGTGTTGAATTTAAGATGTTATTAAAATGGGCCCTGGGGGTTTGGGTAGCTGTAGTGAAGGTGCACAGATCAAAGTGCATCGCAGCAAAAGGCTTTTTGCTTATTGGCAGTCTTAGCAAAGCGATGAGTACAGCGGAAATTCCCAAGTTGTTTTGGCGTTTCTGTTACAGTGATAGCATGCAGAATATGTGCCATGCTTTGTTCTACACTGAAATTGTTGTGTGTTTGAATTGCATTACATTGAATTTTGCACATTGCCATTCTTTACTGGATTACATATTACTGTGTTGCTTGTGTGTGTGTGTAGGTTAATTAAGAACAGTTGCTGTGCTCATATCTTAAAATATATTGGGCATGTTGGATGTTGTATCCCTCCACCCTTTCTAAAGCCTAATTTATACTCCGGATATATATTTATTATATAACGGATGTCGCAAGTTGGTTATTTTCGCCATGCGACGCCATCATGCAACTGTGTATAAATTAGGCTTAAAGGGATATTTCACTTTCAAACATGTTTGGGGTCATTTTAACGTCTACTCAGGCTTGTTTGAGCCTCCCAGTTTTTAAGTCGCTTTATTCAGTATTTAGATATTTGATATTCTTTTTGTCAGACACGCCCCCTTCCTATACAAACCCATTGTAACTTAAAACTCCCATTATAACCATGTTAGATTAATTGAAAACACCTGTCATTTGTTCTGGTGACTGATATTGATACTGATATAATTTATATATTGATATGATTTATAATTGTTGGGGAAAATGAAAACGATTAAATAAAAGAAAAGAAAAACGTAATTGGGAAAAATGACGGCCCCCTCACATATTAAAAGGAAAATGTCACCAGAACCAAGAATGGGTGTTTTTGATGGATGAATCATGGTTAAAATAAGTTACAATGGGTTTGTATAGGAATGGGGCGTGTCTGATTAACTGAATATCAATTATCTAAATACTGAATAAAGCAACTTAAAAACTGTCTGGGCCTGGGTGCTCACAAACGCCCAAAACATGTTTGAAAGGGAATTATCCCTTTAATGTTGAAGAAATACAAAGCAATGTTTGTACATGGTGTGTGTCTATTGCAGGCCTGGCTTTTGACTCTTGGGACCTGGACTATTACACGTCATTGTTCCAGAGAGTGAATAGGAACCCCACCAGCGTTGAGTGTTTTGACTTGGCTCAGTCCAACAGGTGGGTCCTTTAGTTACCAGAAGATTAGCAGTGAAGCTATTGTAAAGTGTGTTCCCTGGTGATTGCCTGCACTCTACTTGCAGTGGCCAGTAGTTTATTTTTATTATTTTTGTCCCATTGCTTTCCCAGTGAACACAGCCGTCACTGGTTCTTCCGAGGTCGCATGGTGATTGATGGACAGGAGCAGAAGGAGACTCTTTTCAGCCTCATAATGGACACTCAGCACCATAGCAACCCAAACAACGTCATCAAATTCTGTGACAACAGCAGGTACAATCTGGGCCAGCCTAAAGAAAATTGATAGAGATGCTGCTGTTCTCTGTGTTTAATATTCCAATCTTGAATGCTTGTGTGTCAAGTGGTATCAAAGGGTTGGAGGTCAAGTGCGTTTACCCTCGAGATCCATCCAAGGCTAGCTGTTACGAGACACGACACTCACTAAGACACGTCATCTTCACTGCTGAGACGCACAATTTCCCCACTGGTCAGCAGCACAGACACACACACACACACACACACACACACAGTTAATGTGTACTGTACACTTTTCCCTATGAATCCCCATGGTTATTTTTTTCCCCTCATCCCATGACCTCTAGGCGTAGCTCCATTCAGTGGGGCAACCACAGGGACCGGGGGTCGTATCAGAGACGTACAGAGTGCCGGACAGGGAGGTCATGTCATCGCTGGCACCGCAGGCTACTGCTTTGGCAACCTACACATACCAGGTTATTGTAATGAAGCTTGAAATACACTATGCCTCCCTTCTCTTTCTGTGAAGTGATATTGGGCCAACTAGGTGTACAAGAACTAACCTAGTTTGAATCTTAATTTTAGCCCATTTTCACTTAGTTTTTCACACCTTTTTCTCGTTTGCCAGGCTACAGTCTGCCATGGGAGTGTGAAGGAGAGGGCTGGGAGTACCCGCCCAGCTTCGCCCCTCCTCTGCAGGTGGCCATCGAGGCCAGTAATGGAGCTTCAGACTATGGCAACAAATTTGGAGAGCCTGTCCTCTCAGGTAAACATACTATAACAAATCAGGTTACAGTATACATTTTTACAGCATATAAAACAAGAGCAACCTAGGGGTGTGCAAAGTTGAGTCTTGTGGCTCATTGCCAGATGACCTCAGTGTGTTTGACCTTTGACCTCCAAATTGTACCATACTGTATCTCAGATGTAAGGTTTCATGGCCTTGTGTTTGTATTAGGAGGATGACACAGTGTTTTGAGTGATTGTGGCCAGAGTGATATACGGACAGAGTGACATACATACAGTACATATACGTATATAGTACACAGACAGACAACCTGATGAATCAACTTTCTTTCCTCTCTACGCTCAAGGCTTTGCCCGATCTTTTGGCATGCGAATGGCTAACGGAGAGAGGCGAGAGTGGATTAAACCAATCATGTTCAGTGGTGGCCTGGGCTCCATTGAAGACGCACATGTTAAGAAGGAAGAGGCACAGGCAGGTAAAGTGAAGCATGTCAAAAGAAGTTCAATCAATTATAAATGGTGTAGTTTGTATTGTGTTTGTTATTGAATGCAATATATTCCTCGGCTCATCCATTGTGCTCGTCAGAAATGGAGGTGGTAAAGATCGGAGGGCCGGTGTACAGGATCGGCGTGGGAGGAGGAGCGGCCTCTTCTATACAAGTACGGGCACTAGCTTGTCCTCTAATACAG
Source organism: Gymnoscopelus braueri (assembly GCF_963280865.1). NCBI lineage: Eukaryota > Metazoa > Chordata > Actinopteri > Myctophiformes > Myctophidae > Gymnoscopelus > Gymnoscopelus braueri. The sequence goes on along the minus strand of NC_137607.1, from coordinate 55,446,450 downwards.
TGGTTCTCAACCTGTGGGTCGGGACCCACATGATTTTGGGGGGGTCCTCAGATGACAGTAAAGTGACAAATTAAGGACTTTTAAGACCTTTTTAATACCTAAGACATGAAAAAATACCATTACTAGATCAAAAGTAATCAACAAACTATACTATAAAAACTGGTCAAACATTAGCCAGTTTGCTATGCCTAAATTGTAAATTGGCCAAATTGTCAAATAATATATGAAAGAAAAACAAAAAATTCACAATATTTATCTGTGGAACCGAGTCAAACAAAATGTACTGCCTCAACTCCTACACTTCCAAGTGCTTGTCAGGGTTCCATCTTCAAATATGATTATTTTGGGGGGTCCCCAGTTAAAATATGATTATTTTGGGGGGTCCCCAGTTAAAATATGATTATTTTGGGGGGGGTCCCCAGTTCAAATATGAACCTAAAAAGGTTGAAAACCACTGCTCTAATAAATAAACCATGTCTGCTGCAGTACAGAAGGTTACAGTAAACCTTCATGGCACATGTGTGCAGGTCCAGGGGGATAACTCCAGTGCCAGGGATCTGGGCGCGGTCCAGAGAGGAGATGCTGAGATGGAACAGAAGATGAACCGGGCTCTCAGGGCCTGCCTCGAGAGAGCTGGAGAAAACCCCATCTGTAGCATACATGATCAGGGAGCAGGAGGAAACGGTACAGCTTTTATTTCAATAGGAGATGAGATGGTACACTCCTGCATAGCTGTCTGTCTGTTCTACTCTTATGAACCTGCTCAGCTGTGCATAAGACTTTGATACAGGTTTTTTCCTTTTTATTATCATACCAGGCACCAAATAATCACACCAAAGAATCATTTTTCATGTGAGAGTACAAAAATTCTCTAACAAGCTAACAAGAACAGACGGAACAAACAAGTAGAATTTGTTCACAGCTAAAAAATATAAATGCACACGTAGAAGTGGTCTGGTTCATAATTAACAGCACCTGGGTGACAAAAATATGTTGCTGTAGTTATGTCAATGTGTGAATGAGGAACACTGAAGACTTTACTAATGTAACATTTCGTTTTTTGATAATTATGGAAAGGATACTTCACTATGAGCAAGTCAAACCCTCCAACGCGAAGCGTCAGGCCGTGTTATTTTCTTAGAACTGATCTGCTCCCAGTGCATTATCCCTTACTTATTGAATGCTGTGGTTTTTTTATGTGTAGTGGATTGTTCGTGAGATGCTGAACTGTGTTGTTTTCAGGCAATGTGTTGAAGGAGTTGAGTGAGCCCGCAGGAGCTGTCATCTACTGCAGTAGATTTAAGGTAATACATACAGGACACACAATTCAATTCAATTCAAAGGGCTTTATTGGCATGAGAAAACATACGTTTACATTGCCAAAGCAGATAGCACAATACAACAATACAGCAATACAATCAAAACAAAAGATATGTACATTTGAAAGTCAGAATCTTCAATAGATCAATTTCTATGTACGAAGATCACTGGGTGCAGGTATAGTGCCGGAATATACACATGATTAGTCTTTAGGGTGGTTGTGTTCCGTTTGATATCCTTCTCCTATCACAGCAACTCACGAATCTTGCTGCTGTGTTTGCACATTGTTGTACTTCGCCCAGCAGATATGGGAGTTTTTTGTCATTGGTCATGTTTTCAAAATCTCCGTGTGTGGTTGTAATCTGTGGGAAGTATGTGTCTCTGATGTCTTGGTACAATGGACAGACGGTTAGGAAGTGTAGCTCGGTTTCCACTTCATTTTGTGTGCAGTGGGTGCATAGTCTGTCTTCTCTCGGGATACAGGTCTGCCTGTGACGACCTTTCTCGATCGCAAGACTGTGCTCACTGAGTCTGTACCTACAGTAGTTAAGATTTTTCTTTGTTTTGGGTCAGTCACGGTGCTCAGGTATTCTGCCACTGCGTATTCTCTGTTTAGGGCCAGATAGCATTCTAGTTTACTCTGCTTTTGTGTTGCTTCTTTCCAGTGTGTCAGGTAGTTTTCCTTTTGCTGTTTTATAATTTGGTTTAGTCCAGACACACACACACACACACACACACACACACACACACACACACACACACACACACACACACACACACACACACACACACACACACACACACACACACACACACACACACACACACACACACACACACACACACACACATATATATATATATACACACACACACACACACACACACACACACACACACACACACAGAGAGAGGCCTTTTATAAAACGTACAGCTTGCATGTGTACTTGGGCAGTATTATTTTCTACACCCGAGCAAGTTTATTGCCTTCTGCCTCGGTGAGAATCCTTTTCAAATCTCCATAGTCCTGACCTTTTTGAAGATAATTTATTTTTTATTATTCTTCTCATTCTTTCCCTTTTCGCTTCTTGCTGTCTCGTTCTCTCCTCCATAGAAAGGAGACCCCACCCTGAGTGTGTTGGAGCTGTGGGGTGCAGAGTACCAGGAGAGCAATGCCCTCCTGCTCCGTCCAGCGGACCGCCCCTACCTGGAGAGGGTGTGTCAGAGGGAGAAGTGCCCCGTTGACTTCGTAGGAAACATCACTGGAGATGGCAAGGCACGTGTTTAACCTGTACCCAGTCACCAGTTCCATATCTGTCCTCTAAACCAGTGGCTCTCAACCTGTGGGTCCGGACATCCAGGGGGGTCCGCACATGATTTTGGGGGGGTCCCCAGATGACAGTGAAGTGATAATTGAAGGACTTCTAAGACCTTTTTAATACAAAATAAAAAGACCATTAGCCTACTGAATCAAAAGTAATCAACGAACTATACTATAAAAACTGTCAAATTGTCAAATAATATAAGATATATAATAATAATATAAAATAGCCGATCTACAAGCTCACAACGCCTCGCATTGCGAGGCGTTGTGAGCTTGTAGATCGGCTATTCTATTTTTGCAGTATTTATCTATGGAAGCAAGTCAAACAAAATTGAATGCCTCAACTCCTACAATTCCATGTGCTTGTCAGGGTGGGGGGTCCCCAGTTCAAATATGATTCTTTTGGGGGGGTCGCTGCCTAAAACGTTTGAGAACCACTGCTCTAAACAGATCAGCCACCATTATACTGTCTGCAGATGTGAATTCCTCGACGGTCGATCAAGAAAGATCATCAAATGTACTATTCATTCATGTGTATATAGTAGATAGATGGATAGATAGATACATACGCAGTGTAGGCCTATATACTGTCTATAAAATGTGTATGTGTGTTAATAATACTTATCCCCTTGTATAGATTGTTCTTGTGGATGACGAGGGAGGAAGAGGAGATAAAAACAGCAGGGGGCGCTCTCCCGTTGACCTGCAGCTGGAGTGGGTTCTGGGGAAAATGCCTCAGAAGGAGTTTGTTATGGAGCGCTCGGCCCCAGTCCTCCAGCCCCTCTCCCTGCCCGTCGGGCTGAACGTTAGGGATGCTCTGGACAGAGTTCTACGTCTCCCTGCTGTGGCCTCCAAACGCTACCTAACCAACAAGGTGAGAGAGTGGTTTTTGTACCTTTTAGGACATTACGTACTCTGTATCTAATGTCCTTGGACTAATTGATAGGGTTGAGGGTTAGGTTCTTTATTTTATGGTCTGTCCTAACGAGTGCAACATGTTTTGGTTACCACCTCGCTCTGACTCTTCTGGTCTCTTGTCATCTTGTCATGGCAAGGACTCGGAATGGCAAGGTCTAATTCTTTTTTTGTCTACACACTGACGAAAGGCTTGATAGCCGAAACGTTTGTAAATTAACCCGTTAAAACCGGGAAAGCATTTGTCATTTTAGTTTTTTTGTTGGTTTTTCAAAAATAGCAGATATACAAGTATACAAGTCAATTCGTGCCGCGCTGCCAGCTTGTGCATCTGCTATTTTTGAATATTAAAGGCATATGGAGAAATAAAAGAAAAATTGACCTTGTCACTCCGAGTGCGACCCTTCGCTTTAATGGGTTAAGGCATATGGAGAAATAAAAGAAAAAATGACCTTGTCGTTCCGAGTGCGACCCTTCGCTTGTCATTGTTTGTTCCGTACCAACAAGTAGTACGGGGCGCCCGCTGGCCTAGCGGTCCAGGCGCACATCACGTACTCTGGTAATCCAGCTTGACAGTGTGTCGCGGGTTCGACTCCCGATCCCGACGATCTTTGCAGTGTGTCACCCCCTCCATCTCTCTCCCCATTTCTTGTCAGCCTACTGTCCTATCAATAAAGTCATAAAAAGCCCCCAAAAATATCTTAACCCATTAAAACCTGGAACGCGTTTGTGTCATTTTTAGATTTGAGCTAAAAAGCATTATTTTACACTTTGGCTATTAAAAAATAGCAGATATACAAGCTCATAGCGCGGCACCGAGTGCCGCACTATGAGCTTGTAGATCTGCTATTTTTGAAAAATTGAGAAAATGTGTGCAAATTAATATATTTATATTATTTTAAAGCGACATTTTGAACTCAAATCTTTGGAACAAAATATTTTGAGATGGGAGTCGGCGGCCAAATACATATCATTTTGGGGGTCCTTGACATGAAAAAGTTTGAGAACCACTGATATAGAAACAAGTTTTTCAGAAAACTGATAGGATTTAGAAGACATTAGTAAGAATCGGCCTCATTCAGTGCCAAACTTATTTCTGGCTTTATCATCCCTTTATCAGGCCAAAAATACATTGTAAAAAAAAAGTGCTCAGGAGCCGAGATACAGCCTTTTTCAGTAAGAAGTTAAACAAGAAGTGAATGGAGCAGCAAATCTTCAAATCATGATATCTTGGGTTCTGAAAAAAAAAAAGTATGACGTCGGTGACGTCATTGGCACTCTGGGCTTATGAAAAACGTGACGTTGGCGACGTCAATGGCACTGAATGAGTTAATTGGTTAAAAAAATGAAAGAATAACACAATACTGTGTGTTTCTTTTCACATTCGTATATATTTGTTGTGCTCTCCTAAAGCTGTGCCGGAAATATCCAAGAGTTGTACTTTTTGCGGGCTTGCTGTGTGAGATTCATGCCCTCTTGTTCTCCTTCTCTCTCTCACACCCTCAGGTGGACCGCTCCGTGACCGGTCTGGTTGCCCAGCAACAGTGCGTCGGTCCTCTTCACACCCCATTGGCCGACGTGGCTGTTGTCGCCCTGTCTCCGTTCGGCCTGGAGGGAGCGGCGACCGCAATCGGGGAGCAGCCAATCAAAGGCCTGGTCTCCCCGGGGGCCGGCGCTCGCATGGCTGTGGGAGAGGCTCTGACCAATCTGGTGTTTGCCAAAGTAACAGCCCTGAAGGTAAGGCGGTAATGGAATTGTATAGGTGAGTTCACAACATCATTCTTGGGTAAAGTGGAACCAGACCCTCATCATTTTTTTCATTATAAACTAGATATGAGAAGAAGAAAAAAAGAGAACTAGATTGAAGAAATGAAAATTGGCTTTGAGTGCCCCTAGTGGCTCCACCAGTTTGTGCATGTACAAAATAATCATGGTGCCCTGTGTTTGAAATGGGCTTCAAACCTGTGTCCCCAGGTACTCTTTCCTCCATTAAGAGGATTCCACTAATTCTACTAATGCCTTCTAAATCAGTAGTTCTGAGACTTTTTTGTGCCAAGGACCCCCCAAAAATTCAAACTTATTCAAAACATTTTCATACACTTTCAAGATTTTAAAAAATAGCAGATGCACAAGCGCGTTGCGCGGCACTAAGTGATGCACTATGAGCTTGTATATCTACTATTTCTGAGAACCACTGTTCTAAACCACTGGTCTAAATCCAGAGTAAATAAGAGTTTAATTTATAGCTAAAATCTAAAATGACACAGATGCTTTCTCGTTTTAATGGGTTAAGCTCTGGGCTTAGTACATCTCAGATCTGGAAAGAAATCTCGATCAGTTATGGTTTAAGATAAGACCGTATCTGCTCTCTTTCCTGTCTCTCTATTATGCAAATCTCTGCATGCTTGTGTGCCTGCATATCTTTTTTTAAATGTTTTACTTTTTATTGGATTTTCCACAGAAGCATTCAACATAAAAAGTTGGTATTATGCAGATACGTAATACTGTAGCTTCCTCCATTGCAAACCATCAAATACAAAACTTGCAATAAACAGATTGAATTAACACCCAAACACTGAAAACATACAGGTTAAATAATAATAATAATTTAAAAAAACGATAAAGACAGACAGATAAACGAAACAAAACAACATCAGTCAAACAGTACATATCCATGACACATCTACAATCTGCATAACAGCACATCACCCCGCCACAGCAAGCCCATCACATCAACGCTCCACCAGACCTCACGCATCCTCCACCAGGGATGGATTTACATTCTGGACAAATTGAAAGAATGGACCCCATACCTTCCCAAACGTATTGGAGGAGCCATTTAATGAGAATCTAATCTTTTCTAGTTTCAGTCAGTACAAGATGTCTCTTATCCAGTGAGTGTGGAAGTAGGCGATTTCCAATGAATCAAAATGAGTCTCCCAAAATAACCTTTTCCAATTTAGAGAGCGAGGGCAGTGAGGAGAAAACCCCAAACAGAGCACCCAAAGGAGTAGGCTCCACTCTTTGCCCCACTATCTCCGATATAGAATGAAAGATCTCTGTCCAATAGTTGTGTATAGAGGGGCAAAGCCAGAACGCATGAATGAGGTCTGCCGGAGATTGTTGACATCTATCACAATCAGGAGATACATTATCATACAAAAAAAAACTAGCCTGGTAAACCATCCCGGTCGCGTGAATTCACATTTTCATGTGTGCATGTGAATTCACGCGACAGGGATGGTTTACCAGGCTAGCTTGACACACGGCCATGCTGGAACAATGTTAAAGGGATTGTAGGCAACATTAAGCCTACATTTTAAGAATATATATATATATATATTTAGCATTTTTTCCCCTCTATCAGCCACTATATAATGATGCTGGGGTGTTTTCCTGCATTGAAACACAGTCCTCTTTCTGAAATCCGTATTTTCCCTACTATTTATGTTTGTCCGGGACGTAAATGCATGGACGCGCATGTGCGCGTCCGTGCCCGTGTGAAGTGTTCGGGTGAAACCGAATGGGACCGAGTGCAGCCGACAAAAATGGAACGAGCCGCCATTGTTTCCTCCATTGAAGTTTATACTTCTTACTTTCGGTTTTAAAACGCTCTCAAACTTATTTTTTGAGGCACGGAATTTACTTTTAAGATATCGTTTGGATAGAATTTAGTTGTTTAACTTCATATATGTGGTCAATTTATCATGAAAGAGCCTATTTAAAAATAAAAATTCAGAGAACCGGCAGGTACATGCATTGTATCCGAATAAAGCAACCTATTTTCGGCATGGCCCGTTTAGAAGTCCCCCCTGCGTCACCCCCTGGTGGTCGGGGAAACAAACTGCTGATGAGGAGGAGGGGGGGGGAAGTGGAGGTGCGGTGTTTGACAATAGTTTTTTTTTTTTTTTTATCTCTGAACTCGCCTACAATCCCTTTAACCCATTAAGACCTGAGGTTCCGATTCTGCAAAATGTCTTCTAAAGCCTAAACGGTTTTCTGAAAAACGTATGTTTCTATATCAGTGGTTTTCAAACTTTTTCATGTCAAGGATTATATGTATTTGGCCGCCGACCCCCATCTCAAAGTATTTCGTTCCAGGGACCCCCAGTAGCAAATACTTGAGATAAAAATGTTCGCTTTAAAATAATACATATTCACAGAATTGCACGCATTTTCTCGATTTCTCAAAAATAGCAGATCTACAAGTGCCGCGCTACGAGCTTGTAGATCTGCTATTTTTGAATAGCCAAAGTGTAAAATAATGCTTTTTAGCTCAAATCAAAAAAGATGCGACACAGATGCGTCCCAGGTCTTAATGGGTTAAAGCAGCATCGTAAATGTTGTGTTTGTGTGTTTCAGGATGTGAAGTGTAGTGGTAACTGGATGTGGGCTGCCAAGCTCCCCGGTGAGGGGGCAAGTCTGTGGGACGCCTGCAAGGCTATGTGTGAAGTCATGGGTCGTCTGGGAGTGGCCATTGACGGAGGCAAGGACTCCTTGAGTATGGCTGCAAGAGTGGGGAAGGACACGGTGAAAGCACCAGGTACTCTCTCACAATTTATACAATAGAATTTTTACAATTCAGACATTTAACAGACACTCCAGGGTGACTGCCTGCCTTTGTGGGTATCAATGTGCATGTGAATGTGTGTGTGATCTGCATTTCTGTGTGTGTTTGTACTGTATATCAATGTCAAGTAGACAGTAGGGCAGTGTTTTAAGTGTTTTAATTTTGACAGCAAATATTGATTCAGTTTTAGTCATAGTCTTTTGGAAAGAAATCTGTTTAGTTTTAGTCATATTTTAGTAATCTGAAATGCCTTAGTTTTTGTCTAGCTTTAGTCGACTAATATAAGATTATAGTCGACTAAATCTACAGTTGATTTAGTCGACTAAAATGTATGTTGGCGGTGCCTTGATGGCTTGATGGCTGATTTTACACTCGGTTGCATGCTGAAAATAGCCGATCTACAAGCTCACGACGCGTTGTGAGCTTGTAGATCTGCTATTTTCAGCATGCACACCCTAGCGCAACCAACCATAAAATGACTTGTCTTTTAGTTCTACTGGATCTCTTCTCCACTAGTCTCTCTCTAACATTTTAGTCTAGTTTTTATTTGTTGACGAAATTGTCAATATATTTAGTCTTAGTTTTAGTCATCATAGCTTCGTTTTTATTTCGTTTTTATTTCGTTTTCGGCAGTGAAAAAAGGTAGTCGACGAACATTTTTCGTCATAGTTTTAGTCGACCAAATCAACACTGGTTTGTACTGTACAGTATATCAATGTCAAGTAGACAGTGGGGTTCAGTGAGAGTGTGTGTGAGTCAGTGTGTTCTTAGGGCATTCACCGAATATTCGAATATCAAACCTCTATTCGATTATTCTATTAAAAAAATATATGTGGCTTTTCTACAGCAGACACGCAGCTGTGAGCTCTGGTGTGACGTCAACTCGCATTCAAGTCATCAATGCCATAAAAAATAATTTAAAAAAAAAACATTTTTTATTTTTTTTAATTATTATTATTTTTTATAATCAAATCGATTAATCGAATATTCGAATACTTATAGGTCGAATAATTCGAATGCTAAAAATCACTATTCGTGAATGCCCTAGTGTTCGTCAGCATCTGCTTTTCTTCTGTGTTACAGGTGCTCTGGTTATCTCTGTGTATGCTGTGTGTCCTGACATCACAGCCACTGTCACTCCTGATCTGGAGGATCCAGATGGAAAAGGTTTCTCTCTCTCTCTCTCTCTCTCTCTGTCTGTCTCCAAGGGTGTAAATACATTCAATTATAACTAGCTTAATGATTCATAGTTTGTTTTCAATTCGTCACTGCAGACAATGAATAAACATTCTCCCTTCTCTCTCTGTAACATGGAATCCTGAACATGGCCTGGTTGTAGGCAGCCTGTACTTGTTCCTGCCAGTATTCTAAACAACACATGATCTAGTAGGCTATATAAGGCTTTAATGAGCTGCTGTAGCAAAATAGTAGAGACCTGCAAGAATAATGAAGTGTTGAGAGAGCTGTGTTCCCTTATTTCTCTTAACAAGAGACATGCTTTTCCCCCCAATATATTACAGTAGTTTTAGGTGAGGCAATGTGCTAGTCCGTGCAAAAACAATTACTGTACAACACAATGTATTGAGCTATAAAATCCCCCCTGCTATGAATATTATGCCTCAGGAGGCAAACCTTCTACTGCTTAATAGTTTCTTAGAGTCCTGCTGAGAGAGTGTGACTCATACACACATTTTAGTTTCTTTAGTTAAACAAGGATGCTGTAATGAGTTATTGCTAATGGCTCAAAATAATTGTAATATTGAGTAAAATAGGCCAAGTGTTAGACCTATACACAGTACATGATTAATATACTATATCTGCTTTTTGTGTTATTCAAAGGCACATTAGTTTACATGCCAGTGAGTGTAGATACAGACAATACCTTCATACTGTAAATAAAAATCTGTTTATAGTAACACAGCATCTTGTTCATACTGTATAATGGCAACTTCTTGAATATATTCTAATGAAGATACCTTATGGACACACATCTTTTGGAATTGTAGAGACAGTAGCGTCATGGTATAACTTTGAAACTTCACTACACATACTGTATATCTCTGCTGTCCGGCAGAAACCAGCTAACTCCGTGTTTTCTTTCCATAAATCAGTGCTATTGAACACCCTTTACGTTTGTGTTGATTAAAAAAATATTGAACCAATGAAAAGTATTAAAAAAAACTTCTGACAAAACCAGCTAACTCCATTGGATCCTCAAACGTTCTGCTAAACCAGCTAAGTCCACCAACAAGGGGGGTGGAGTTAGCTGGTTTTGCTGACTCCAGGCTCCACCCCCTTTTGACCTCCAACCTCATTGTGAGCTTGGAGGTCCATTTAGCTGTTCTTATCAATGATGAACAAAACCTCCTAAATCTACTTTTTGTTTTGTTTTTTTCATTTCCTGAAAAATGAACATTTTGGAGTTGGCTGCTTTCTGCCCGGACAGCAGAGATATAGCACATGCACATTCATCATTTGCTCATATATCCTTTATATGTGTGGTATTCCCCAGGTGTGTTGCTGTGGGTTCCAGTGACTCCAGACCGTCATCGCCTCGGGGGCTCTGCCCTGGCTCAGTGTTACGGCCAGGTGGGAGACACCTGTCCTGACCTGGACCAGCCAGAGCAACTGAGTGCCTGCTTCAACACCACTCAGACACTCATACATGGTCAGTTTGCACAACCAGTCAAATGATCCCTTACTGCTACACTATCAGTCAAATGATCCCTTACTGCTACACTATCAGTCAAATGATCCCTTACTGCTACACTATCAGTCAAATGATCCCTTATACTGCTACACTATCAGTCAAATGATCCCTTATACTGCTACACTATCAGTCAAATGATCCCTTACTGCTACACTATCAGTCAAATGATCCCTTACTGCTACACTATCAGTCAAATGATCCCTTATACTGCTACACTATCAGTCAAATGATCCCTTATACTGCTACACTATCAGTCAAATGATCCCTTATACTGCTACACTATCAGTCAAATGATCCCTTATACTGCTACACTATCAGTCAAATGATCCCATATACTGCTACACTATCAGTCAAATGATCCCTTACTGCTACACTATCAGTCAAATGATCCCTTACTGCTACACTATCAGTCAAATGATCCCTTATACTGCTACACTATCAGTCAAATGATCGCTTATACTGCTACACTATCAGTCAAATGATCCCTTACTGCTACACTATCAGTCAAATGATCCCTTACTGCTACACTTCCGTCTCCCTACAGCTATGTTCTGGGCTTTGACCCAATCAATCCGGGAACGCATCTCTGTCATTTTTAGATTTCTTTGGGCTATTCAAAAATAGCAGATCTACAAGCTCATAGCGCGGCACCAAGTACCGCGCTATGAGCTTGTAGATCTACTATTTTCTGAAAATTTTTTAAAATGTGTGCAAATATTTGAATATATATTTTGTTAAAGCGAACATTTGTAACTCAAATCTTTGCTTCTGGGGGTCCCTGGAACAAAATATTTTACAAATGTTCGCTTTAAAAATATATATGTATATTTAAAGATTTAAAGATCATAGCGCAGCACTCGATGAGCCGCACTATGAGCTTGTATATCTGCTATTTATGCTTATATGCTTGTATATCCGCTATATTTTTGAATAGCCAAAGAAATCTAAAATGACAGAGATGCCTTCCCGGATCGAGTGGGTTAACAAGACTTAAGAGCCTAAAAGCCCTGCTCGTGCTGCCCTTGCACGGAACCGAGTAGAAGTGTAAATGAAAAAGTACACAGGAGCCGAGATACAGGATTTTTTTTTTATAAGTTAACCAGGAAGTGAATGGAGCAGTAAATCTTCGGATCACGTTATCTCTGGTTCTGTATGAAAACACTTTTTTTTAAAAAGTCGTCATAAGTCGTCCTTGGCAGTGAGACAGTGATTTGTTTCATTATTATTTTATTATAATCTTTTGTCATGTTTTGTTTTCTATTGCCAGATCGCCTGCTGAGTGCAGGACATGACATCAGTGATGGCGGACTCATTACTTGTGTGCTTGAGATGGCATTTGCAGGAAATCGTGGAATTGAGGTGGAATTGTCATCACAAGGAGTTACAGGTTGGAGGAACAGTTTGCTCCTCTCCTTTTGTAGTCTATAATTTATTTATTTTTTTATTTATGATTTATATACTGTATATACAGTATATGTCTTGGTGCTTTCACATAATATTTACACAATGACATTTTAGATAAATAATCATCAATATTGTATGTATAATAACTGTGACTGTGTAAAGGCAAATAATAGATCAGTTAGGTACAGTATGTTCCAAAAATTACATCACTTTAGCGTAATGCATCCTTTAAAACCAAGAAAAGAAAACACTTTGGCTATATTGTGTTATTACAATATCCAAAATGCCAGACAATTTTTGATATCTTGTAGACTAAACACACACACACACACACACACACACACACACACACACACACACACACACACACACACACACACACACTATAAACACTATAAATTGCCCATTCTGCCTCCATGTTCTCTGTGCAGCCATTGAGCTACTGTTCAATGAGGAGCTGGGCTTGGTTCTGGAGGTATCGGAGGCTGACGTAGAGACGGTGCATCAGAGGTACACAGATGCAGGGATACAGTGTCACCGTATAGGCAGAACTTGCGGCTTTGGACCCGAGGCCATGGTGAGGTTCACAGCAGCGGCTCTCAAACTGTTCCACATTGGAGCATATATTTTATTGTCTCCGCCAGGCCGAAAGGCATGGCGAGAGAGTATGTTTTGCCCCCTGTCCGTCCGTCCGTGTGTGTGTGTGTGTGTGTCCGTGTGTGTGTGTCCGTCTGTGAACAGCTAATCTCCGGCACCGTTGGCTTGATCGCAGCGAAACTGTGCACACACACTCCCTGCATGCCAATTCAGAACCTCTGCCCCAAATTTTTCACATGGGCCTGTTATAGCGCCACCAGGAGGCCGCTTTTTCTAAAACACATTTCTTGACAGTACTCCTACAGATTCTGTCCAAACATCACGCAAATCGGTACACAGTATCTCTATAGTCATTAAACAAAAGCGGTATTTCAGATTTTTCATATTCCATCCTGATTGGCTAAAAATGGCTTCCAAAGTTTGCAGGAGTGCTCTGTTTTGAACAAAATGCCTCAAATCATGATCACAGCATGCAATTTCCCTGAAATTCTGCACGCACATTCCCACTAGGCCGAGGACGAAATGCCACTTCAATTCTTTCAAATCAGCCTCATGTGGCGCTATAACAGGCCGATTCGTGTTTTTACCTATAACTGCACCGATCTGTATAAAACTTTGTATGCACACTCCCTAGAGGCCAAGGAAAAACCTTTGCCCTGCATTTTTCACATCTGGCTTTTATAGCGCCACCAAGAGGCCGACTTATGTAAAACAATTTGTTTTATATTACTCCTTCCCATTTTATCCAAATTTCACGCAAATCGGTACACATGATCTCTATAGTCATGTGATCAAGACGGATCTGTTTAATTTTTCATATTCCATCCTGATTGACTAAGATTAACATCTAAAGTTTGCAGTAGTGCTTTGTTTGGAACAAAATGCCGCAAATCATGAACGCAGCGTCTGATTGCGGTGAAACTTTCCACGCACATTCACACTATGTTGAAGAACAAATGCCACACTTTTAACATTGGCCTGTTGTAGCGCCACCAGCAGGTCAAATTTAGCAAAACATTTTTTTTGAACAAAATGCCTCAATCATGAATGCAGTGTCCCATTGCTGTGCACGGCCTAGGAAGAAATGGCACCCTTTTCACATTGGCCTATTATAGTGCCACCAGGAGGCCAAAATAACCTACCTGACCTGGCTGCACCGAGGAGCACTTTTTCTGGTTTGATATTCATTTTATTCTGATTTACTGACGGCATCTATCTACTTAGAGGCCCATTTTCACTGTGTCTTTGAGGACCACCTTGAAGTCTGCCATTTGCCTCCCTGTCTGCCAGGTCATCGTTCGTGTGGACGGACAGGAAGTGTTGAGCGAGCGGCTGCCCAGCCTCAGAGCGCTGTGGGAAAGCACCAGTTTCCAGCTGGAGCGCCTCCAGGCCAACGAGGACTGTGTTAAGCAAGAAGAGCGGGGGCTAAGCACGCGGACACAGCCCTGCTTCAACGTGACCTTTGACCCCTCAGAGATGCCCAGCATCAGCCAGCTTGGTAAGACGAGGCATGAATGGTGGACAGTAGTTTGATTTGTCTTTTTACTTTGATACTTTCCTCTAGATCATAAAGTCAGCTTTTGTTAATTTGTGTGTTTTATTTTTATTTTTTTATCAATTGTTTTTATTTATCATATCAGCAATATATCAGCGATACAATTATGCCAGTACACATAGATGCATCATGAATAAAAAATGAAACAAAAACAAGATACAGATACATACACAACTTAAAAACAACACAAGAGTTCAAGAAAAGAAAATAATAAGCAAACCCACCCACCCCTCCCAGGACCAACGATGAAAGGCAAGGGCCAAACACCATGCATACCTGTGCAAAGTTACACCACTGTGTAAGCCTAAATCAAGCCCTAAAGCCTATCTGACCATACGTTAACCTTTCTCTCGCTTGCTCCATGTAATCTCGCTAATTTGTGTGTGTTATTCGTGTGTTTTTTATGTGGCTCTTCTTTCTTCTTTCAGCTGCAGGGCTGCCCCGTGTGGCTGTGGTCAGGGAAGAGGGCAGTAACGGAGACAGAGAGATGACTGTATCTCTCTATATGGCCGGATTTGAGGTGCACAGACTTGCGTTCACCCACAAATACTTGGACTTACACTGCATTGATTCATTGATTCGTTGATTCATTGATTCATTGATTCATTGATTCATTGATTCATTCTATTGTCTGTACCTCCTCTTCATAATACTTTATTTCTGTTTTTCAAGGTCTGGGATGTGACCATGCAGGACCTGTGTTCTGGCTCCCTGACCCTGGATCCCTTCAAGGCAGTGGTGTTTGTCGGAGGATTCAGTTATGCAGATGTTCTGGGATCAGCTAAAGGCAAATGCGCACACCCACACACACACACACACACACACACACACACACACACACACATGCATGCATGCATGCATGCAGACAGACATTCATCTGCAGAAGGGAAACACGCAGACACTTCTAACACTGTATGTCATATGTATTCATTAAAGGCTGGGCTGCCACTGTAGCGTACAACCCCCAGGCCAAGGCAGAGTTTGAACGCTTCCGTCGTCGAGGCGACACGCTGAGCCTGGGCGTGTGCAACGGCTGCCAGCTGTTGGCCCTGCTGGGCTGGGTTGGTGAGAGGCAAGATGGAGGAGGTGAGAGAGATGGGGAGGAAATGTTGAGTAAAAGTGTTTGAGTGAAGCAGTTTTTTTTTCAAGGTTTTTTTATTTTATATTCTATATCAAAGGGTATACAAAAACAGTGAATGTATGTTACCCCTCCCACCCCCCCAAAGTTCCCGCTCCGAAAGAGCCACAACCCTGGTATCTCATTGTACCATTAAAACAAAGGACAATACAAACAAATAAGACACAATTGCAATGTAAAATTAAAGATTTTTACAGCTAATTTTGATTTAGTTTTAGTCATATTTTAGTCATCTGAAATGTTTCAGTTTTTGTCTAGTTTTAGTCGACTAAATATAAGATTTTAGTCGACTAAATCTACAGTTGATTTAGTCGACTAAAATGTATTTTGGCGGTGCCTTGATGGTGTGGTAATGGCTGATTTTACACTCGGTTGCATGCTGAAAATAGCCGATCTGCAAGTTGTGAGCTCGTAGATCTGCTATTTTCAGAGCGCAACACCTGAGCGCAACCAAACATAAAACGACTTTTCTTTTACTGGATCTCTTCTCCACTCGTCCCTCACTAACATTTTAGTCTAGTTTTTATTTGTTGACGAAATTGTCATTATATTTAGTCTTAGTTTTAGTCATCGTAGCTTATTTTTTATTTAGTTATGTCGTTTTCGTCAGTGAAAAAAGGTAGTCGACGAACATTTTTCGTCATAGTTTTAGTCGACGAAATCAACACTGGAGTGAAGGGTAATGTTGCACTGTTCTGCATGATAATACTCTTCAGTAAGATGAGATAAATATATAATAATCCCTGAGGGGGGGAAGTCAGTCGTATAATTACAACCAAAACTATTATTACTGCAAATGTCATCTGTTGAACAAACTCCGCTGATTATTTTTGGGACTCTCATCGTGAAGTGTGCATTTTCCTTTTCCCAGAATCCGACGTGGTTCTGACCCATAACAAGTCTGGCCGGTTTGAATCTCGCTTCGTCTGCGTGGGGATCCAGGCCTCACCATCTGTCTGGCTCCAAGGCATGGAGGGCTCAGCCCTGGGAGTGTGGGTCGCACATGGAGAAGGTAGAGGAAGTGCCAAGCAGAGTTCTGTCCTGGTGCAAGCACTTGATCTGCCTTATATATTATGATGAAACATTATGATATGCCCCCATCACATACAGTAGGACAGTTCCCGAACTATTTTGGGGGGGTCCCCAGATGATTAGCTTAATGTGCAAACATTGTTTTCTCACTCAACAGTAAACAAACCAACATACAGTATAAGCGTATACAGGGTATCTGCACATTTCTAAAGTTTCAATTGAATGACTTTTAAGACCTTTTTAATACCAAATTGACCAAATTATCAAATATTACTAAGAAAGAGGCAAACATAGTGAAAATAGTCGAACTACAAGCTCACAACGACTCGCACTGCGAGGCGTTGTGAGCTTGAAGTTCGGCTATTTTCACAATATTTATCTATGGAACAGAGTCAAACTAAATGTAATGCCTAGTAAAGTGCGTGTCAGGCTGGGGGGGGGGGTTCAAATATATCATTCTGGAGGAAGTGATTAACTTCAATGGAGTGTGTTCGGTTTTCGATCTGGTTAAATTGTCAGATCCAGTTTTGGGCCCGCTGCAGTTGTACTGACCTCTTTCCTTACACCTACAGGTCAGATGCAGTTCCGTTCCTCTCATGCCCAGGAGCAGATCATCTCTGGAGGGCTGGCTCCTCTCCGCTACCTGGATGACCAGGGTCATCCCACTGAAGAGTACCCGCTGAACCCCAACGGCTCTCCGCGCGGTCTGGCAGGCCTTTGCTCCAAGGACGGGAGACACCTGGCCATGATGCCTCACCCGGAGCGCTGCACCCTGGGCTGGCAGTGGCCCTGGGCCCCCCGCGAGTTCCGTCCCTCTCTCAGCCCATCGCCCTGGTTGCGTATGTTCAAGAATGCAGCCGCCTGGTGCAGCAATGCCAAGTGATGTTCAATGGTATGGACATGGTACTGTCAGTGTTGTGGGGTTGTTTTTGAGGATTGCACAAGAGATCGTTCAGTAGTACATCTCTACAGAAAGTTACTCATACCTTTTCTTGCCTCCTTTGATACAATAATAGAATTTTCGTTCTACGGTTATCAACTTGTTACATAATGTTTGTACCTCAAAAGTTATTACTTTGAGAAGATGATGGTTTCTTGCTGACTTCATATACATTCCATGAGTTTCTATTGCTATTAACTGTGTATTTTCGAGAATAGTTTTGCCAATCAGGTCAGATGAAAATATCCTACATTACACTACGTTTACGATGAGACAACTTGATTGGTCCTCTGTATAACAATTGATGATTGGTTGTCTTGACTGCTGAACCCTGCCAAAACTTGAACTTGTGAAAGAATAAAAGATTTCTACATATGGGGCTGTGTGTGTAACACATCTTAGGATATGGAAAGATAATAAATAGTATTTATTATAGAATATACAAATATACATCATTTCACATTTAGTATTTACAGTAAAGTATTACATTTGTAAAGTAGCATTTGTTTTTAGCGTAATGCCCTGGATAGCAATAATAATGACTAATAATTTGTCAGAGGAATAGAAATTAAAACTATGCCAGGGTATTGCACTTTATGGAAGAGACGAGAAAAAAGATACAGTACTGTAGCTTCACCGACACCCAAAAGAAGAAATTCCGCAACATAGGAAGTAACAACAGGAAAATACTTACTGTTATTGTAGTCATAATAGAAAAAAGGAATAGAAGATCTACTAGTCTTGTACAGTAGCCAACTAACTAGCTAGTCCTGAGGGACCTCTAGCATTGCTAGTTTTCTATCCTGCCTGTATGATAACTGCATTCACTTCACTTCCTTATCATGCTATTCTAATTGGGGACTAGTTAGAGTTGAGTGGTGATTTTAGCTTCCTGGGTAAATCACAAATGCTTATTAGAAAACTAGCAGCACAATGGGTTTTGGTAGGATAGAACTTGGGATTCCGGGAGGATATAAAACCAGCAGCATCCTAGTTTGATATAAAACCAACAGTACAAGGGGGCCTGGTTGTATAGAAAACCAGCTCCAGAGTAGATGTTGTGTAAGAGTAGAACATAGCAGCAGCTGGTAAAGGGTACAGGTTCCCTTTACCAGATAGACCAACCACTATGTAAATTGTAACTATGGTTGTCAGTACACGCAATTACACAGTCGTTTAGTTGTAGATACCATTTTTGTTTCTTACAGGATGTTTTGTAAACACTTTACTTTGCCTGAACCAGACCTTCTATAATCTGAGATGCCCATGCTTACATCTCCTAGCTGCATGATATGGTGCTGTCCATATGCCTGCATGCACTGACCAGTGTGGTGCAGGTGCAACCATGTAGGAGGAATCCAATAGACCCTTTAACAGACAACGTCACACTGGAAATCCACTCTGTCAGGTCTCGCTAGGACGCTCCTCACTAGCCAACACACAAGAGGGGGTTGGGGTGCGCTGAAACCAGCGCAAACAACAGGTTGAGAATTGATTGCGTGAAACAATCACCTGTGCATCCAGTCTCAATGTTGGTAAACAAATAATTGGACTATAATCAAATGTCCATGTCAAGCAACCAGTAGGACCATTCAACTACAGTGAGTTCCCCAGAACTCCCCGAGTGGCTGTAGCTTGTGCTGCATGTCCTCTCTCTGGCCCCATCTGCTGGAGAATGTTGATGACGCAGATAAGGAGCAAAATGACCACCACTAGGTCATCTAGAAGTCCCAGGAGCCCACAGAGAGAAGGGTCCGTCTCTTTGGCTGCGTTTGCTGATGAGGTGACAGGCTCCAGAGCAGGGGACGAGAAGGAGACCATGGTCCCCACACAGCACAGAGCCACCCTGAAGAAAAACAGCCACACCAG
This sequence comes from Gymnoscopelus braueri, assembly GCF_963280865.1. Taxonomy (NCBI): domain Eukaryota; kingdom Metazoa; phylum Chordata; class Actinopteri; order Myctophiformes; family Myctophidae; genus Gymnoscopelus; species Gymnoscopelus braueri. The sequence continues at coordinate 55,427,076 of NC_137607.1, read as the reverse complement.
TCCTCCCATGGTGCCCAGGCCACGGGCCAGGAGTTGTAGGAACAAGGGTGTGTCACACAGGTAGTCTGTTATCTAGGAGATAGACAGGAGAAAGGGCAGGTCAGGATTGGACACACCACTGAACCTTGCGATTCAAGTAAATTAGTGGCACAACTTTTTATTTCTTAGTATCACAATCCAACTTTAGAATGGAAAATACCTGCTGTTCATTATTAACAACGTCAAAAATCTGTATAATTATTTTATATTTTGTATGGATTGGAACGTAGAAATGAAATGTTGGAATGTTTTCTTCCAACCCATATTTGAGTGAATAGTTTAGCAAACATTTAGCAAAGGAAAGTGCATTTCGAAGGCAAGGAGATGCCACAGTAGGTGTGTCTGCTTTAGGGAGTGGGTGTGGCACATCTCTACTGTACGGAGTTAGTTTCATATTGTCAAGGACAATGCTGCTTCTGTGTCATGGTGCTACATGAGCTGTACTCTCGTGAACCAAGCCATTGTCAGAGGGGATGGTGAGGGAATTCTCACCTACTATTTTGTGAACTCTTACTCTAATATGTCACATTCAAGGGAATCACACCACCTGATACTTTTGCACAACAAGACATGGTGAGTGCATGAGCTTGGCTGGGGAGTGATGTGGAAAATTTGGAAAATGTATTCACTCACAACCAGCCCAGTGGTTGTGAGCTCTGGCCCCATCATTCCACTATTCGTAACTGCAATGATTAGATGGATAAAAAGACAACCAGTCGTGCTCTGGGTCATTCATGCTTATGCTTAGCCTAATAGACGACTGTCGCTCACTAAAACCCTTTAAAAAACAAGTTATTTCCAGGGAGCAACATCATGATGTGACAAAATAAATATACATTTGGCTAGAGATGTAATACTGACCCTTCTAGGCACTCCAGAATAGCGTTTGTTGTAGTCTGTGATTTCACCCAGTACTTCCTTTGACTGTCTGTCTGACTGACTCTCATTGAAGAGATGGCATATCACACTGACCTAAAAGACAGAAACCTTCCGTTTTTTACATGCCATGTATGTACTGTACACAGTTATGCTTAAGTGGTAAATAGCTCCGTTTTCTGATAGTACTCATTGCTATAGAGTGTTTGTTTACTGTTCAGTAACAGGAGTCTCTACAGCTCTTCATTAAACAGAAAATGCATTTTCAGGCCAGGATACTCATTTTATCCAATGAGGAAGGAAAACTCACACAAGAAGCAAACATTTGTAACTCAAATCTTTGCTTTTGGGGGGGTTCCTGGAACAAAATATTTTGAGATGGGGGGGTCCGCGGCCAAATACATATCATTTTTATTCAAAGATTTGCACACATTTTCAAGATTTTTCAAAAAATAGCAGATCGACAAGCTCATATAGCGTGGCACTGTATGAGCTTGTAGATCTGCTATTTTTGAATAGCCAAAGGAATCTTAAAGTGACACAGACACGTTCCCGGATTGAATGGGTTAAGGGAGGAACGAGGACCGGCCGATGGACCACGTCATCACACTCATGTCACCATGGCTCAGCCATAGGCATATAAGGAGTTCCCAATGTAGCTACGCTCAAATATGGAGTGTGTTGTCTTACCTCAATGTGTCGTCATGGCATCAGGTGCAAACAAATCAGTCACCAGTCATATAACCGATATGACCATATATGGGCATACCCATTCATGGGCATATACTGATGACATCAGGGTTCTCCATATATTGGCATATCGGTCGGATGGATCGGCAGTGGAGCGTAGGTGTGAGGGCTGCATAGCGGCCTGAACTCTAGATGTGAGGGCTCCGTAGTGGCCCGAACCTCTAGTATAATTGGAGCTCATAAATGGGCATTCTCTCCTGATTTGCCGGAATTTGTCAACCCACCTGAAAATGTATTTTTTTGTTTATTAAAGAGCTGGAGAGACAGGGAGACCCCTGTCACTGAACAAACACTCTATAGCAATGATTACTATCACAATAAAGTGATTTAACATTTAAACAAAAAATAATATCACTTACCCTACCTTTAAATTAATCCCATGCTGTTTAAATTACAGTTGGATGTAATGTTATAGTTATATAATCTAGTGATATTTCTGTGCTATACTGTAGTTGTGATACATAAAGTTTGTCATGCATACCTTCTGTCTACAGAGAGGGCAACTGATGGCGTCCAACCAGGACCCATGCCTCCAGTAGGCAATCAGACAGGGAGCTGCAAGAAGGAAAGAATTCACACACAAATACTTTTTTATTTTATTTATTTGGGGGAGGGGGTGTCTTTATGCTTTATTTGACAGTGATAGTGAAGAGAGAGAGGGATGGCAGGAGAGAGGGAGGGGGTGACATGCAGCAAAAGGCCTAGGGTCGAATTCAAAGCCGAGCCAGCTGCGGCGAGGACTTAACTAGCCTTGAAGTCTTACGCTCTCTACCAGGTGAACTCCTTTGAAACATTTTAATTTAATTTGCACTATATTATGAGCTATTACGATTGTAATATTTATTCTTTTGATATACACACAAAAAACGCAATGTTGTTGAAATTTGAAATCAAAATGTATTTTCTATAAATGATGACTTGCTTGACAAAGCTACAACTAGAGCCCTGGAGATTTGAGAGCCCTGGGTTTTTTATGGTTCACTGTGTTTATGACCTCAGGGTAAGGCAGGGGTAGGCTAGGACAGGTGAATGGGGCAATTGTGTTTGGTTAGTATGAAAGGTGAAGGTAAGTGTAGCAAGTTGGTAACATAGAATCACTGACTGAAGATATCTGGGTGAAAGAAACTGCCTGGTTGGCAGTGACACGGTGTGACATGCATGTCAAGTATGTCTCCATACAGTAAATGTGTAATTTCTCCAAAGAGGCTCAAGTTTTGAAATACTTATAAATATCATGACATTATAAATAGAGAAAGAGAAATAAATTATGCAGTATAATATGAGTGGACCAATTTAAGCAATTGAATATGAGGGTTTGCCCTTAAACTGCACCTTCGTACATGTGTTAAATGTTGATGTGACCAGTGGTTCCCAAACTGGGGGTCCGGGACCCCCAATGGGGTCCCCAAATTATTTTGGGACCAGATGATTAGCTTAATGTTTTCTCACTCAACAGTAAACAAACCAACATACAGTATAAGTGTATACAGTGTATTTGCACATTTCTAAAGTTACAATTTAATGACTTTTAAGACCTTTTTAATACCAAATTGTACCAAATTGTAAGTATTACGTAAGAATGAGGAAAACATTGTGAAAATAGATGATCTACAAGCTTACAACGCCTCACATTGTAGATCGGCTATTTTCACAATATTTATCTGTGGAACCGAGTCAAACTAAATGTAATGCCTACAATTCCGAGTGCTTGTCCGGGTGGGGGGTCCCCAGTTCAAATATAATTATTTTGGGGGGTTGCGGCCTGAAAAGTTTGGGAATGCAATATGTCAACTACAGTTTATGTTTTTTGGGGAGTGGAGGAGAAGCATACTTTGCATGAACTCCACCCGGTTGAGAATACCATGGCAACAGTTAATTATTAAAAACCCAAAACACAGGCCTCAAGGCTCAGCTCACATTTCCCCAGCATGTTGATGCACCATTGGTCAGTGATGAGTGACCAGTACAACTGACTAGTCTGACTAATCAAATAAATACATGGGTGAACAAATGCCACAGGAATACAGTATGTGGGGGGAAAAACTGAAGGATCAAAGAAAGTGTATGACCGGGTTGTATGAATGAAAGCCTTCTCTGATTTTATGAGCTAAATAATCTGTTCTTCAGCCCTCAGCAGGTGTGTTATGCATGTATGAATACTGTGTGTGTGTGTGTGTGTGTGTGTGTGTGTGTGTGTGTGTGTGTGTGTGTGTGTGTGCGTGCGTGCGTGCGTGCGTGCGTGCGTGCGTGCGTGCGTGCGTGCGTGCGTGCGTGCGTGCGTGCGTGCGTGCGTTCTTACCACAGAACAGATGGCCACAATTTGTCTGGACAGGAAAGGTAGCGGTCTGCAGGCACACTGGACAGTGCCAGTCTCTGTGGCTCATGGCTGGACAGAGCTGTGAGGATTCCTGAAAAGACAGAGAGGAAAACCACGGAGGTGAAGAGGGCAAAGGGTTGTGGAAAGAGGATAAGAAAAACAAGTACATGACTTGCATTTTTAAGGACAAGGATGTCCAATAAATCAATGCCTTGTGGTCAGATGACCTATTATTATAGGCCCTTTGTCCTCATAACACATGTTGGAAATATGTAGGCCACGTATTGTGGATAAATGTAAGGAAACGTGTTCTCTTTGACAGCAATGCTCTGTTGATCAGAATGGGACCCCAATAAAAAGTAATCGCCAATTTCACTCAAGCAAAATGGTGCATGGATGCTTGCTTCAGATACCATAACTAGAATATCATTCATAGCATATACTGTACAGACAATTTATGTTATATTGAAGGACTGCAGATTTAGAGACGATTCTATACAAATGTCTTCTAAATCCCAACAGTATTCTGAAAAACGTATGTTTCTATATCAGTGGTGCTCAAACCTTTTGATGTCAAGGACCCCCAAGATTATTTGTATTTGGCGGCGGACCCCCATCTCAAAATATGTTGTTCCAGGGACCCCCCAGAAGCAAAGATTTTAGTTAAAAATGTTGGCTTTAAAAATAAAAAGATTTGCACACATTTTCATGATTCTTCAAAAATAGCAGATATACAAACTCATAGCGCGGCACAGAGTGTAAAATAATGCTTTTTAGCTCAAATGAAAAAGTGACACAGATGCGTTCCAGGTCTTAATGGGTTTCAATGGCACTTGAGCTTGTGAGTGCAGAGGCCATGGCCCTGTGAATTGTGGCAGTTGGTGACGATGGGTGCTGATTGTTCTGGTGTACATACCAAGGTTGTTGGTAGCTCTAGATAGCCCTGATCCATTGGACCCTCAGAGAGTTGTCTTTGTCTGTAGAATGACACACACACACACACACACACACACAGGTTACTACAGATATAGACCCCCGTAAAAGATCAACTTACCACCGGTTAGGATCGAGATAATGACAAAACAAAACTAATGATTTGTGAGATAAGATAGACAGATAGTCTTGTCGTGCTATTGTAATGGGGCGATTGTCACACCTTCTGCAGTTCCAACTAAAGCATTTTCGGACACATTTGTGATAATTGATGTAATGATATGTCTCATCATGCAACAATATAAATTTGCAAATGCATGTCATGTCATACTGGTTTAGCATTTGAACATTTTACTGGTATAACTGGTATAAATTAATAATTTAGTAACTTGTCAAGGCAAAGTTATTCAAAAAACAATTCTGCGTAATGTAGCACTACCATTTGTTGTAATGTAACATTGTTGAGTTTAAATAATGTATTTGAATAATTATGTTGGACATTAAAACAAGAAATCAGTCCTGTAAAGTGGCATGCCGAGCTTTGATGTCCAACATGCCATCAAACCACACCATTTGATACTGTGTTACTTTCTAATCTAAAGGCCATCATTGGATATACTTAAAATGTGATGAAAAACACATGGTATCATTCTCCCAACATTTAAGCAACATTAAACTTCCTATTGGTACTAATTAAACAATTTTACACTATATTCTATCCCCAAGATGCCCCCATGACCCTGACACACTTGTACACCACCCCACTTGTCCAAATCTCTACAAGTGGTATAGAGATAGGATCAAAGCATTGACTTCTCCACCACTTTAACTGGGACTCACCTGGGGAAAGAGCTGTGACAGACGTGCATCGTTGAACTGGAAACCAGGAGAGAGACTGAGAGGACTGGACTCCTAGAAGGAAGTGAAATGCTGCTTTCCAGCATCACTGTACAAAAATAAATCAAACTAGCAGGTTAATGATCAACCAGGCCCTCCTGTAGCCTATCAGCTGGTCTCTGAGAGTCTCGCTGCCTGAAGAGTGCAGTAATGCACCAAGATCAATAATCCGGCCGGGCTTTGTGAATACAGACAGTCTGATCCAAAATGAAATGAACTTTTGCACATAAAGTGATAAACTTACTGTATGAATGCATTCACACTGCACTGCTCAAAAGGCATATCGTTTGGGGGTCATTTCCTGTGTCAGGTATGATCCATGTGATTTCCCACACAAGGTCAGAGACACATCAAAGACCCCGCCCACACTGTCTAAAGAGGTTAAAGCTAGCCCTGCCAATCATTCACCCAAGGTTTACTCTGTGCTGCATTCTCTAATTTCCCTGGTTTTACGTAAGAATATATTTGCTTGTATGTTGGTTGTGAAATGTTGTGTGGGATGCCTTTGCCTTTTTATTGTATCAGCTGTGGAGGTGCGTCTGTCTCACGTACAGAATGCTCTCGCTGAGGAATAGCCACTATGTCATGATGAGTCATGACACAGTTTGCCCTTGATATTGACAGACTCTGCGGGAATACACTTCCTTCACATTTCCCGGCCATCTGTCACTGTGCTCTGCTTCCTGATGCTGCGGAGAGTACTGTGTTTGAACACTTAATTGATAGGTTAGTTTTATTGACGTAAAAGGCAATGTCTGGCTGTGTAGCTATGAGTCTGTGTGATGATGGGAAAGGGGGATTTTGCCCTGCTACTAGTGCCAGAAAGAGAGAGAGGAGGGTATATACAGAGACAAACAATTGTATACATACATGAATATGCAATATACATATAGCATTCAACAGTGTTTCCCCTTTGTAGGACAGGTGATTTAAACTTTAGAGGGTATATTACCATGTGTGTATGTATGTGTATATATAGACTAGGCTAAATCAAATCAAATCAATATGAATATTGACAAATATGTATAAATACATTGGTGCGGTCTGGCCTTTATGCTCACCAATTCTAATTTTAAGTGCTCTTTGGTTTGGCCCACATACACTTGGCTGCAAGGGCAGAGTTTTTACCTCCACCTGACTTTTTGCTAAAATATCTCAGCAAATATTGAGACAATCCCTCTACCTCACATGTGCAAACTGAAGTAAAGAGTCACAATGATTAGGAGGGCCTAAAAATAGCAGCCATCGATTTGTCAGCGGCAGGGCTCCAGTGTGACAGAGATCAGGAGAGCATATCGGGCCAACAGGTGCATGCTGTTTGATCTAATGACTATGAGAGAGGGCCACTCTTCTTCAACCCTCCCTCGTGGCCAGTTGTGGCCATGAGCATGAGGGAGGGGTGAAGTCCAGTCTCATGTCATTCATGGGTATGCATGTGTGCAAGTACGTGCACTTGCACACACATGTGTGCTTAAGTTTGTGTGCACATGCATTTACACATACACACAGGCAGTAACCAAGACTACGTGACTACTTATGAGTAAAGTTTGACCCACATTTTTACAAAGGTGTCATCACTGTCGCAGCTGGGCAGCAAGTCCAGGTTAAACATAAAATAAGACTATAAATAGTTGTATGGCTCTCTCTGTCGTGTCATTTCATGTGAAAAGTAAACAAATACATTATTTTTTGCACGGTATAGTTTTTTTTTAAAGATATACAGTAATCTTTTTCTGTGAATCACAATGAGTTTACCTCTGTATGGAATTCACCATTCAAATCTCTTTATGTCACTTTATGACTTACCGTATTTTGGCTCATGAGGCAACAGGTAATTCAGTCTTTCTAATGGGATCACATGAGGAATTCCTTATCTTATCAGAACAGAAAGGTAATTTACAAAAATGTTTAGCACAACACACACATGCACACACGCACACGCACACGCACGCACGCGCACACACACACACACACACACACACACACACACACACACACACACACACACACACACACGCGCACACGCACACGCACACGCACACGCACACGCACACACACCTTCACGTGAGACAGATTAATGGATAACATGTCGATGTTTTATGGCCATGGGAGGATAACATTTCTTTAAAATAGTATCTGGAAGGCTGTGACTCTTAAACGGCTGTCAGTATACTGAGGCTTCACTACAGGAAGAAATAGTGATTTAGCATTCACATTTGTAAAGGGCACCAATGTGTAATGGATTTTTTTTCCATGGATAAAAACAATAATAAAAAGTAACATAAAACCATGAATGTAGCCTTAAAAATGCATGGTAGGCCACCACTGGGGCTTAATGCAATATCCTGGGGCCAAGATTGAAAATAATGTCTCCTTTCTTCTGTCCATCTTCGATCCATCCATATCTACATAGAGGCATCAAACATCTACAGGACCCACTCATTTCTGTCCGAGTGGATCAGATTTGGATTTTGTTTTTGAGGGGGGAAAACTTCATTGGGATCACTTTGGCATTCGATCTGTGATCATAGAAATATCTCAGCCAACATATTGTCAATAAGGAATAATCAGTTTGATTAATCAAATAATATCTTTAACACCCCAAATCTGATCCACTAGCATAGGGATTACAAGTTTTGAACTCTTGGGCCCAGAGGAAGACCATCTTCACTGATTCCAATCAGAACTTCAAATGTTTATTTGTTCATTTACATAATCTGGGTTACTTTTTATTTATAGAATATTAAATGCATCCTTAAATGAAAAATCCACTCCAGAACACTTTAAAGGTAGGTCTTTTTATTTGATTAAAAAAAAAACGTTTTTCTGTGAAAAGGTAAAAGCTCTATATTCAGATAGTGATCAGTTCTAGCTGTGAAAGGCAGAATATTAAGCTGCAGCTCCCTCTATTAGTAAACCTGGCCTGAGGCTCTGTACTTTGTCTGTTGTTGTTTCCCTCTACACTAAATCCCTTGGCAGAATATAGCTGCTCTATAAGCTCACAACTTGTAGAACTTGTTGTGATTCTAGATATGCTATTTTCTGGTAATGTTCTCCCCAGAATAGGGATGCTATGGTTCAAGTGGTTAACAGAGAAAGTTGGTAGAAACATCATTTCTCACACATCCAGCGTTTTTTGTATGTACATGGCAAGTTTTTGCATTGTCCTGGATTGTGCCAGAATTCTACACAGTTATGGCCTTGGTAGTCAGAAGGCCATGGTCCCCTGAGCCAGTACCTGCAGAACAAACATCATATTGTATTTTTAACCACATCCACTCTATCACTAACATACTGGACCTTACTGGAATTACAAAATAAAAACTCATAAAATGTCTCACCCTGAACCTGTTGTCAGTGGTATTCCATTCACCCACGACCATTTTCCATCCGTTTTTTTCAACCCAAGCCAAGATACGTCATCTTCTGTGCCCAGTCCTCTGATGAATTCCTAATAATTTTTCCATGATTGAACCATAATTAATTATCTAGATGAATTCAGGTTTTAACTATTAATCTCTGAGCCACACATCATATGCATCTACAGTGTATGGGTGATGGAATTGTGTATTCACAACAACACTTAGCGTGCACACGCTAACCTGTTCTTCTTTACTGTTGATGACCACCAGGTCTGCTCCCATCTTCTGACATTCTTGTCTGCTTTCCTCCCAAGTTCTCCTTTCATTAGATCTGTGGTAACACCTGTCTCCAAACTTATGCCATCCATGGGGGCACAACTTGTCTTCATGACATGAACAAACAGATGTTTTAGTGGTTTATTTATTACCTTTTTTTTTTTACATTATAGTATATTTCTTTTACCATTACATCCCTAATACTAATACTAATAATAATAATGACTGATGAAGCATTTAGTATTCAATCAAAATGTCTGTAACAGCTCCCACCTGGCATATGCTTTATTTTTCTTTCCAACTTGTCATTCTCTTCAGTCAGATTGGTATATCCGGACAGTGACTCATTTTTCTCCAGGGTCAGGTTGATAAAGCTGGACTGTAAGCTGTTTCTGTCTATGGTTACGTTGTTATAGCTGGACTGTGGCTGGTTATTGACTGAATTATCTGCAAAATATGACCAAAAATAATAATTCTGTTGTTGCTACTGTTCATGATGAGGAGTTTTGCATAAAACGAAACTCAATGAACCAGATTAAGTGTCTTATTATGTGAGCAGATCTCAACACCTGTAATAATCATCATCATCATCATCATCATCATCATCATCATCATCATAATAATTATAATAATTATAATAATTATAATAATTATAATATAGTGCTAGAGAACCCACACAAACTCATGTGTTCAAAACTGTTACTTTTCAGGATCGAAATTCTAAAATAGCAAAAGTAGCAGATCTACAAGCTCAAAAAGTTACAATATGGAAATACAAGGTTTCTGCCCGACAGCAACGATGTTTACTTGCATGAATGTGACCTTTGACGACCTAATAGTATTATAATACTCACAGTACATGACTATGCCGGTGATGATGATCGGGACTAGCAGAATACACAGCAGCACAAGACCTACTGCGGCCGCTCTGCATCTCTGTCTGATGATGTCTCTCTGTAGAACTGAGGGATATTTGTACAGTACAGTTCACAAAGCGAATACTGTATGGTTAAATGTGTTGTGCTGATCATGCTGTGAAGAAGAACATTATGTAACATTGTTACATAATGTAATAATATAGTAATAATATAGTTTCTGCCATTCAAGCCAAACAGTTGCATTTAATCCGCCTCTCTTTGAGCTCCATTACTCAAACAATGCCACTATGCCAGCAGCTTTATGCTCCAATGTATTACACATTTACATACATTATGACGACATATACACGTACAATGCCTAGATTCTAATCAGTGCAGGGGCGTCACAGGGGGGGTGTAAGTGGGACTGAGTTACTAGCCCCCCCCCCCCCCCCCCCAATAGAAAAAAACATATTTGTTTGGTATTTTTTAAAGAAAAAAAATCATAGGGGGGCCCACAGTGAATCTTTGTCCCCAGGGCCCAGAATTTGGTGCTATGCCCCTGAATCAGTGCAATCCTTCCATGACATATCCAGTCATTTTACCCACACAATGTTTACTATTGAAGTGCATGTGTGATACCAACATGCTTTTAGGGTTGATGCAATGCCACACCACCCTGACCCCTGCCAATGTTACATTCGTGCCACTTTCTGGTACTTTGGCAAAACAAAATACCAGGTACAAAGCAAAAAAGGAGGGTAATATTGGCATACTATAGATAATATAATGCAATACATAACACAGCCCTGGCTAGGCAAACCTGGCCTGGCGGAGATCTGCAGAGCACCCACCAGTGGTGGAAAAAGTTAAAATGTTTTTACTCAAGTAAAAATATCAATACTGCAATGTAGAAATACTGTTACAAGTAAAAGTCCTGAATGTATAGAAATCTTTTGAAAAGAGTAGATCTACAAGCTTGTACAAATAGCTATTTTCAAATAGTTGAAATATATATATAGGGCTGAAGTGGTTAATGTATGTTTTGTAAAAAATAACCAAAATCTACTAAGTAACTATAACAAAATGTTTCAAATAATTATAGTGGAGTACAATATTTGCCTCTGAGATGTAGTGGAGTAGAAGTAAAAGTATTGAAAATTGGAAATTCTCCATTTTTTTGTACTTATGTACAGTACTTGAGTAAATGTAATTAGTTACTTTCCACCACTGCCAACTATTCAGCAAGGAGGTATGGAGCATGGCATGGAGGGGGAGGGAGGGAGGAGGGAGGGATTAATAAATGCCTACAAGCAAATCGGATCAGTAGGGCGTGTACAAAGCGCACAGGCTGCGATCTCTGATTGGCTGCTCGACCACTTGAGCGCCATCAATCTCCATGGATCTCAACGTCCATTGGTCAAGATGCTGGTTCACTCAACTCACGATATCATTGGCGTTTCATCCTTCTGTCCTGCGTTTTTATCCCGTCGATGCCAGTGTTGCCATGTCCACGTATTATAAGCCACTTTTGGCTTGTTTTTCTGTAAAGTTGCTTGTAAAATGTTGGTCGTTGTGGGTTTTTTGGGGCTTGTTTCCAAATGTTGTTTGCTTATTTGGGGCTTGTTTCCTAATGTTGTTTAAACCAGTGGTTCTCAAACATTTTCAAGTCAACATTTTTTTGCCAGGGAGTGGGATAGATTTGTGTTGTTGAAATGTTTCAAAAAATATTACACATTTTTCAAGATTTTTTTAAAATGGCAGATCTACAAGCTCACAACGCGTTGTGAGCTTGTAGATTGGCTATTTTCAAATAATGTTTAAAGCCAAGGGCGAAGGGCTCGCTTCCTTTTGGGCTTGTTTTCATATACGTGGTTGGTTGCTTATTTCTCTCACAAAATCTGGCAACACTGGCCCCAATCCCAGTCGGCGACACGCGTAAAAAAACGCGAGGAAGATGGTCATTCACGTATCATTTTGCGTTACTTCCCCCGCGGAGCGACCTCGCTCATTGTCACATTTACGCATTTGACGTTAGGGATCTACTAGCTGTAGGGATCTACCTCTCGCAGGTGAGGAGAAATGCAGTGGAGGTGCCGAATAAAGCTTTGTTGACAGTCAGGTAGACCAGATTATATACTTCATTATTCACACACACGGTGGGTGAGCAATGGACAAAAACCAAACGGCCCTGTGTGACAGTCTTATAATATGGGTGAGTATCTGGTGTGTGTTGATCGCTCTCAAGTCGTGTGATTATTAGGCTACGTATAAACCCCCGGGATTCACCTGACCGTATTATGTCAGCAAATATACTCCCTGGAACTGATCCTACCAATGAGGAAATATGAGGACTGACTGAGGCGCATTTGGGGACCCTGGTTGTTATACCTGTGTGTTTGCATGCATTAATCATTTATTAGCAGAATCGTGCAGCGTTCGATACACCTTATTGTATAGCATAGCCTAAGCCTGTCCTTATGGAAGTGATAGCCTATAATTAGCCTTGGCTCAAGACTATCGTAGATGTATTTTATCTTGACTTTTACCTCCGTATCTATGATGGTCTCGGGCTTCACCCCTCAATTGTCACTGAACATCCGCGCGGAAAGCCCGTACTTCTCCGTACATGTTAAAAATAAATCATATAAAGTGCTGACCCCGTAGCCGTGGATGTTAACTCGACATTCGAAACCAATGTGCACTGTATTAGTCCGTATTTTTCAATAGATATGTGTTTTAATCCCGTCTGCGTCGGATTCTGTCGGAAGTTCCTTGTGTTCCCTAATGGGCGATAGTGACGGGGCGCATCCGGTGAAAGCCGGCATTACACTCAATGTAAACAGGAAGTAAACTAGGGGGGGAAATGGCGTTCGGCCACAGACGGGATTAAAACAGATATCTATTGAACAATACGGACTAATACAGTGTACAAAGATTCCGAATGCTGAGTTGACAATTGGGAAAACCGGGTAAGCACCTTATATTTTGCATTTGTACATGTTTGGAGAAATACGAGATTTACTGGTGAAAGTCCAGGACGCTCTGGGGGGTAGAGCCCAAGACCATCGTAGATATGCAAATGTCAAAATCGATAAAAAATACATCTATGATAGTCTTGATCCCAGGCTTAGCCTACATGCTGCATTGTGCGTTATGCTAAATAACGTTATACATTTACCAATTACGACGCATAAAAAACAAAGACAACAAATATCCTTAATTCAGTTGATCCTCATCCGATTTAGAGCTAATCTAATTAACCCGGGGGAGACATGCGAGGAATGTCGCTCCTTGCATCTTGTAATATTAACTGACCAATGAGCTATATTATTTTCAAAGTAGTTAAAGCAATCTGCCCGATAACCGCACTCAGCAATCATTGATTTTAAACCCAACGTTTAATGTTTAACGTAAGAGATAGACTTTACATGATGTGTCAGGTTCCCCTTGCTATTCTGTACATTTAACAACAAAACCACTGAAAGGTTGTTGTTCTTTGTAGAGTTTTCGGTTTGTTTTTTTGTTTAGAGTTTATGAAGGCCATGTTGTTTTGTTGTTTACTTGAACTTGAACCACATGTTGAAGAGTTGAGAGGGGAGAGGACATATATGGAAAAACTGTATTTAGTAACCAAAAGACTGCAACACACACACACACACACACACACACACACACACACACACACACACACACACACACACACACACACACACACACACACACACACACACACACACACAGAGAGCCTTGTGACATGTTGTCCTTTCATTTTATTTGTTAAGGTGTAAAGCAACATGTTAACATGATGGGAGTGATTATTTGAAAGACATGTAGTTTTGAGAATTCACCTAACACCACAACTGCTGGTTGAATTATTTAGAACTTCCCTTGGATACATCTGTGGCTTTAGTATCATCACGTTCAGCATAGCACAATTCTAGTGACTAGTCCATACACCCAGCCACCTATCCATCCACCCACCTTCGTCCGTCCATCCATCCATCCTTCCATTCACTTATCCATCCCTCCACCTGCAGTATCATCTATCCATCATACATACATCCATACATTCTTAAATCTGCCTATCCACCTATATCCATATACATTAAACCTCCATTGGCTCTACAACTCTCTGCTTTTTACCCAAAGGGACTATCTGGTTGTTGTGGTGAAAACGCCCCAGGGATAAGTGTGTTAATAACTGCACTGCTGTGCGACACCATCTTTCTGAATGTATATACTGTAGGTGAATAAATGGCCCTGTGATATTCCCCTATCCAAACTCAGGAGGAATAACTTGACTGTGTGACTCTCTGAATCTTTTGATGTCGGATCATTAAGTCTACAACAAGCTTAATGGTCAAATGTGTTTACTGTTGGTTACAGTAGTATGGTTTATATAGGGACATGTACAAATGCACGTTAGTGGTTGTAGTATCATTAGCACACCATAATTGTTCTCTTTCCGCAGGACTGCTTTTGAAATGGCAAAAAAAACTAAACAATTGATGAACGTCCAGGACAGTTCAACATCAGTTGAGAAGCATCACTCTAGGTTTTCCTCTTGTCTCCTGAAGTGTCCTCTCTCTCTCTCTCTGTGTGTTAATTTCGTCGACTAAAACTATGACGAAAAATGTTCGTCAAATACCTTTTTTCACTGACGAAAACGAAATAAAAACTAGGCTATGATGACTAAAACTAAATATATTGACAATTTCGTCAACAAATAAAAACTGGACAAAAATGTTTGGGAGGGACTAGTGGAGAAGAGATCCAGTAGAACTAAGACAAGTCGTTCTATGCTTGGTTGCACTCAGGTGTTGCGCTCTGAAAATAGCAGATCTACAAACTCACAATGTGTGACGCGTCTGACCTTGTAGATCGGCTATTTTCAGCATGCAACCAAGTGTAAAATCCGTTATTACGACGCCATCAAGGCTTGCTAAAATAAGTTTTTGTCGACAAAATCGACTGTAGATTTAGTCGACTAAAACTTTTGAGATAACTAAAATATGACTAAAACTAAATGACATTTTATTCAAAGGACTATGACTAAACTAAATCAAAATATGCTGTCAAAATGAACGCTGCTCTGTCTCCTTCCTGATCAACTCTCTGCTCATCCTACAGCTCCAGACCTTCAACACCCATGAGCCCTGCACAACAGCAGAGGAACTGACCACTGGAGCAGCAATGTCACAGGCACTGCATCAGATGTGAGAGAACGCACCCACAACAAACACTATATATTCTCTCTCTCTCTCTCACACTCCATTAATCATAATATATGTCTACTCTGCAGGTGCATTATTCATGTTTTACTCTTGCCTTGCCTACGATGGAAACCTTGTATGTCCAAAACTGTTACTTTTCAGGAAATGGAGAAAAAAAACCCACCCGTGTTCCAGTGGATCCAATGTAGTTATTAGTTAGTCACAAGCTCTTGCTAATACGTTTTCATTGGTTACATATTTATCAAACCCACAGACAAATGTAACCACTTTCACTTTAAGAAAAATACAAAAAATAGAACTTGTAGATCGGCTATTTTTGCTACGTTTGTGTGACACTGTAGTATGACAAAGTAGGGCATTCATTTACGCAAAAAAAACAGGAAAAGTTCAATTATGGAGAGCTGCAAGCAGTGGCGTCCCCAGGAATTACATTTAAATGTAAAAAATATTCATTTCAACTCAATTGAAAATCGGCCGATCGAAAACTGGCCAAAGTGTCAGTTTTCAAGATGTTTTGTCCATTATCTCTGGAACGGAAAGTCCAATCTGCTCGGTTCAAAGCTTGTTGGATGCGTGACTTTGAGGACATTAAGCACAAAATGACACCTTTTCGGGTTATTTGGGTTTTCAAGGGGAGGCGAGATCTTAGTTGGGCAGGCGACCGCCTGTCCTGCCTCTACAGTGGGTACGCCTCTGGATGCAAGGTTTCTGTCTGACAGCAACGATACACTGTACTGTTTACACTGTATACACTGCAGCCTGGCATTTTAGTCCAGTCAGGGAAATGCAGGGTGAACTGTCTTGGGGGGCGGGGACCATTTGATGAGTTATGTCTCTCTCTGCCAACGCATAAAGTCACCCTTACAGCTCTCTACAGCTTTGGTTCTCAAAGTGGGGTCCGGGGACCCCACAGGCGTCCAAGTTGGGGAGGTTCCAGGGGGTCCCCAGCAAAATGAGTTAATATATAACGTCACAATCGTTTTACACACTTTATCCATATTCACGGCGCGTCACTTCGTGCCGCTCTGCTATTTTTGGGAAAAAATACGAATTATCTTGAAAGTAATTTTGACTTTAACAAATCTTCTCTTCTGGGGGTCCCTGGCACAAAACCTTTTCAGATGGGAGTCAAATACATATAAATTCTGGGGTACTTGGCACGAAAAAGTTTGAGAGCCACTGCTCTACAGGGTCTTCTGCTTCTTAATGATAATTATGCATCTACTGTATGCACTGAAACACATTGAACTTTATTATAGGGTATTATGTTATCAAATTCAGCAGTTATGAATGTTTTTATTTATTGTGTGTGTGTGTGTGTGTGTGTGTGTGTGTGTGTGTGTGTGTGTGTGTGTGTGTGTGTGGTTCCAGAGATCCAGCATGGTTCAGCGACGCATGGCTGAGCCGTATCAAAACGGATACAGGGGACAACTGGAGACTGAAGGTACAGAACAGTGCTGTCTCATCATATAGTCTGTACCCGTTCTCTTGCCATGCTGCCTTTCATATGCAGACTCCAATGTGGCATCTCAGCTTTATTTTGCCACTGCAGTACAAAGAGACAGAATGGAGAAGATATTGAGAGCAGATATCAGGTAGTCATAGGTAGTCGTCGTGTGGTAGACACAACTTGTTGAACCACAAGGAACTTCACCTGAATCTAGATGAGTGTCTAAAATCTGGTGTGATGTAGTCAAGTCTGGACAAGGCAGTCAATATGATTTTTAAAAAAATAGCCAAGAAGCGTGAACGTAAGCACACTAATCAGCTGAAAAAGGTTTAGTTTCTTCTGTCGTCGAAGCAATGAAGGAGATCATTATATGTTCTCCAGGAAACGACTTCACTCGTTCACTATACAGACTACATTAACTGCTGTACCATGCACAGCAGCATCTCTGGTCAAACACACTGGAAGGCTAATGGCGATACAGTTATATAAACTCTATGGTAACAGCTTGTTACTCTTAATGTTGTTTAATGCAATCAGATATGACTTTTCTGTTTGGATGCATGGGCTGTCAAGGCCAGAAAGTATTTTTTTGACACTCAGTAGGCATTCCTGCATAACTTCCGGGTTTGATGATGATGTCACACGCATATCCTCTATTGGAAATTGCCTGCGTCTAGGTTTCGTATCACCACATTACAGATGATAAAGTCTGTCCAGGCTATGCTGACTCATTATTGCAGCGTTGAAGACGATAAAGTACTACATGCTCCAGAGTCACTACTCCCGCCTGAAACCGCTCTCTGACCCCTCTTCTTAACTTCTTTCTGTGCCTGGAGTGTGTGTAGAATGTGTGAATGCGTGTTACTGTTTTTAAAGCTCTAAAATGCTTGGTTGCAATACTGTTTTTCTACCACTGGTACTCCTGTGATTCAAGTTCATTGGTGTATGTATTTGTGAATCTTTTTTAATTAATGCTATTCCATGAAATCGGAAGCATGTGATAAGGGACTTTGATTTTGTAATTACTGTTCCATTAAGTTGGAAAGGGACCTTTTATTTTGTAATTCCCTGGTTTTGATTCCTACTCTCACAGTTTAGTCTGTTTGTGTGTGTGTCTGGCCTCAACAGCTGCAGCTGATTGCAACACAAAGATGCAACCAGTTACACTAATTAAACACAAACAGGAGTTCAACACATGCGCATAATGAACTCCTCAAAGGCACCACTCACTTCACACTGGGTGTGATTTTTTTTTTTTATAACTGTCCACAAACTTTTATCTCCTCAGATGAACAACATGAAGAAGATCCTGCAGATGATTGTAGATTATTACAATGAGGTAACTAGTGAACTGTGCTATACTTGTCGCTGTCGGTGGAAACCTTGTATTATTATATTAAAAAAAGTAAAATAGTGAAAAGAGCAGATCTACAAGCTCACAACGCGTCGCATCTTGTAGATCGGCTATTTTCACTACTTCTGTGTGACACTCGTGTATGATGAAGGGGGGCATTAATTTACGTAAAAACTAAAAGTTGAAACATGGAGATGAGATGTTTCTGCTCGACAGCAACGATAAACTAACAATAATTTTAATAGTTGTTGTTGTCATGATTTTTATTTAACCTTTTAAGACCGGGAGAAGCATCTGTGTAATTTTTGGATTTAAGCTAAAAAGCATTATTTTACACTTTGCCTATTCAAAAATAGTAGATCTACATAGCACGGCACCGACTGCCGCGCTACGTGCTTGTAGATCTGCTATTTTTGAAAAAAAATGAAAAATGTGTGCACATCTTTGAATATATATTTTTAAAGCGAACATTTGTAACTCGGATCTTTCCTTCTGGGGGGTCCCTGGAACAAATATTTTGAGATGGGGGTCTGCGGCCAAATACATATAATTTTGCTGTCCTTGACATGAAAAAGTTTGAGAACCACTGACATAGCAGCATAATTTTTTTCAAAAAACTGTTAGGATTTAGATGACATTTGTAGAATCGGAACCTCAGGCCTTAATGGGTTAACATAAAAAACTAATCTCTGTTACCACCAGGTCCTGGCCCAGCAGATCTCAGCCTTCCCCATGCCAGACCTGGCCAAGGTGGCAGAGCACTCGGACCCTGTGCAACTGGGCAGGCTGCTTCAGCTCATTCTGGGCTGTGCCGTGAGATGTGAACGCAAACAAGGTTTGATTCATCGATTGAATACTTTATTAGTCAGAAATGCGAACTGCACGTGGTACATTAAGACATTAAAGCTAAAAAGGATAACACAAGAAAGTCCTGGGGACTTGTTTCCATTGTGGTCCTATGTAGTCAATTCATCAACATGCACATACAAAATTAACAGAATAATGCAAGTCATCAACAAAATGCAAACACTATATGTACAAAAGAGATGAGAAAATTACATGAAGCTCCCCTTTTGGTCTCCTGATGTTTTTTCAGGCCAATGTTGAAAGAAACCAGTGTTACACATCCTTTAATACAGGTTTCTTCAGCAGGGGGTGCGGGACCCCTAGGGGGTCCTCAGAGTTACTACAAGGGGTCCGCCAAATCCTTTTGTGATAGGATTTTTTATTTTACCTTAACCACTTGAACCCTAGCATCCCTTTTCCGAGGAGAACTTTAGCCAAAAATAGGCGATCTACAAGCTCACAAAGCCTCGCGCTGCGAGGCGTTGTGAGCTTGTAGATCGCCTATTTTTGGCAAATAGGTAAGGTGTAGAGGGGTAAAAAGAGCAGACCACGTAAACAAATAATGTTTAATCTGAAACACAATTTTATACAATATAGGGGGTCCCTGCTTCATTTCTCTCTCAGCTAGGGGGTCCTTGGCCTGAAAACGTTGAAGACCCCTGTTTTAATGGATGGTAGTAGAATGAGAACTTTACCATGTTTGCTCTAAATTTGGGTGTTACCAGATCTTGGTCGCTCCCTCCAGTGGGTGTCACTCACTTTGGAGAAGTATTTAGGCAGGTATGAGGCGACCTTTGAATATTCGTTTTTCAATATCTCGACTTCTAGATTACGTAGGATCTGGATTCTAGTGGCTAAATCTACATTTTTAGGGTCAGGAAATCCAATGGTGCTAATTAAAAATATTTACAAATGATCAGTGGCACAGATTTGGGTCATAATCCTTGATTTTGGGGGAAAAAATGTAATATTAGTTTTTCCACTATTTTGACTTCTAGATTACATAGGATCATGATTCAAGTGGTTAAATCTATATTTTTCAGGAAATCCAATGGTGCTAATTAAAATCAGTGATCAATAGCACATATTTACATAACAATCTAGAATTGTAATATATGATTATCTGAAGAGACAGAGACAGATGATTTCTCTCATTGACACAAGGTTGCGTCATTTATTTACACAAACACAAACTAGACCAGTCTATACATCATCCTCACCATCATCATTGCTGTCACTAGCCAATGTATCTTGACAGTCTTCATCGTTTTGGCAGTCAGCAGTACACTGACATAGCTCCGTACAGGGTAGCCCCACTGATCTGCACGAACATCTAAGTGAAGAACAGTCTGCTTTACCATCTCAATGGTTGCCTCTGGTGCTGGGAGGGACTCAGTTGTAACTGGTTTCAGCTGGCCGTCCTTGTCCTTGTAGTAGCCATTGTTGAGTGGGTCAAGGAACTTCTGCTGAGCAATGTGGACTCTTAGGACATGCTGCTTGAGAGCACCAAGGGTGGGTGGAAGCTTGTCCCCTTCTACCATGTGTTTGCAGAATATCACTCACTATCACCATTGCTGTCACTAGTATAATGTATCTTGACAGTCTTCATCATTTTGGCAGTCAGCAGTACACTGACATCTGACATCTGGGATTTTGGAAGTGGCACCAATATGGAAAATTCTGGGTGCAGACCGAGCCAAAGCTTCGCCGGCATTTCATGCCTTTACAGGAGCAGACAACACTGGGAGATGTTCTAGGATAGGCAAACCTACCTGGTGGAACAGCTACCTCAAAGCTGGTGAAGATGTCCTCGAGGCTCTGAAGATGCTTTCTCAAACCAGTGATGTGACAGAGGATCTGCTAACTACAGTAGCTAAGTTTGTATGCCCTGCGAAAACAACCCTGAGCTGAGATGGCATCTATTCTGCAAACACATGGCAGAAGGGGACAAGCTTCCACCCACCCTTGGTGCTCTCAAGCAGCATGTCTTAAGAGTCCATATCCAGGCCAGAGTGTGGAGTCAGGCACACATTGCTCAGCAAGAGTTCCTTGACCCACTCAACAATGGCTACTACAAGGACAAGGACGGCCAGCTGAAACCAGTTACAACTGAGTCCCTCCCAGCACCAGAGGCAACCATTGAGATGGTAAAGCAGACTGTTCTTCACTTAGATGTTCGTGCAGATCAGTGGGGCTACCCTGTACGGAGCTATGTCAGTGTAATGCTGACTGCCAAAACGATGAAGACTGTCAAGATACATTGGCTAGTGACAGCAATGATGATGGTGAGGATGATGTATAGACTGGTCTAGTTTGTGTTTGTGTAAATAAATGACGCAACCTTGTGTCAATGAGAGAAATCATCTGTGTCAGTCTCTTCAGATAATCATATATTACAATTCTAGATTGTTATGTAAATATGTGCTATTGATCACTGATTTTAATTAGCACCATTGGATTTCCTGAAAATTTTAGATTTAACCACTTGAATCATGATCCTATGTAATCTAGAAGTCAAAATAGTGGAAAAACGAATATTACATTTTTTCCCCCAAAATCAAGGATTATGACCCAAATCTGTGCCACTGATCATTTGTAAATATTTTTAATTAGCACCATTGGATTTCCTGACCCTAAAAATGTAGATTTAGCCACTAGAATCCAGATGCTATGTAATCTAGAAGTCGAGATATTGAAAAACGAATATTCAAAGGTCGCCATTTTGCAAAATCCAAGATGGCCACCATATTGGCTTCTGCGCAAATGGAATCATGGATTTTCTGATTTGTTATACTCTGAAGTTTCCAAAAATATATAGTTTTCCTAATCCCCCGAAAATTTGAACAAACCTTCTTTTTTGGACATATAGAACTGGACTACAAGTTCGCATGTCTGAATAATGCAAAAACAGAATTATTTGTTTTCATTTGCTTTTTTTCTCCCCCATATATTTTTCATAATTAAAAAAGTGCGTATCGTATCGAAATCGTATCGAAGTTGTTAGCCAAATATCGTATCGTATCGTTTGGTGAAATTAGTGTATCGGCACACCCCTAGTATTGAGGGAACTGTCTCTCTATCTTAAATACCAATTCCTAGTGGTATTTCCTTAACCCGGTACATAACAAGGCTGACACACACACACACACACACACACACACACACACACACACACACACACACACACACACACACACACACACACACACACACACACACACACACACACACACACACACACACACACACACACATTACTATTATTGTGAGGAGAAAACATTGAAGGACACCTATTTTATTAATGGATTTTTTTACAATTCGTTGCCATTTTTAAGCCTAACTGTAATGCTGAAAATAGCCTATAGCGCCATACTGCGATGCGTTTTGAGCTTGTAGATCTGTTATTTTCGGTGCATGACACTGGTGCGCAACTAAGTATAAATCAGGCATAACTCCAGACCCCTAACCCCTAAAGCTAACCTCTAAATGCTTAATCCTAACCTGAACCCTAACTTAAACATAAAACAACAATTTCTCTTGTGAGGAACAGGAAAAATGTCCTCACAATGTCTTTCTCAAATTCTACTATACTTTATACTTGTGAGGACATGTGACCCTTTTAAGTATAGTAATACGTGTACACACACACACTCTCTCTCTCACTCACACTCACACTCACACGCACACGCACAGGCACAATTAACATGCTTAAAGCATGCATACAGAAAAAGCATGTATGGATATGCACACATCTGTACATGCACTGTACAGAATAGAATAAAGGAGAGATGTGGGCGTCAAAATCCCAGCCAGGCTTCTTGAATTTCTCAGTCCAACAATGGCTCATTATTGCCCTGCCAAGCCAGTGACAAAGACAGACCCAGATTGGCACCCTCACTGGAGACTCACAGAGGACACAGTGTGTCACATGGTTAGTCATTAGCAGAGCCCGAACCAGAGACACATTTTTGGGCACTGGTCGACCCGCCGATTACTGATGTTTTGACCCATATTTTGTCAATGTTATAATCAATTTGAAAAAAAAAGGATTTGATTGAATTGAATGGCCAATATATCAGCACAACTGTTATATCTGTCTGGCTCAAGTCATTAGGCAGTGGAGGACGCATGATGATGAGAAATCATGTTAATAATGATACGTGTGTGTGTGTGTGTACGTGTGTGTTCAATCTCTCTTTGACCTCCAGAATACGTTCAGATCATTATGACCCTGGAGGAGTCAGTGCAGCATGTGGTCATGACAGCCATTCAAGAGGTCAGTAAGCTTTGAAGTGGAAATGTCTGTGTCCCCAACACTTTGGGACAAATGTTTGTGTCCCCAACACTTTGGGACAAATGTTTGTGTCCCCAACACATTTTTATAGGTCACGAGTAACTATCCCATTATTCCCCGTTTATTATGATTTTTTTTAAATGATTTCAAAATATAGTTTTTAACCCATTAAGACTTGAGGCCGATTCTACAATTTCCTTCTAAAACAGTAGTTCTCAAAGGACCCCCAAAAATGATATGTAGCCTATTTCATGATGATTAAAAAAATGGCAGATGTACAAGATCGCAGCGTGGCACGAAGTGACACGCTGTGAGCTTGTATATCTGCAATTTTTTTAATAGCCAACGCTAAAATCTAAAATGACACAGCTTTCCTGGTTTAGTAAAGAAACTGATTGCCATGCCTGAAGCTACCAAGTGTACTGTATCTGTGCGTTTGTGAAAAGTAAATGGAGGACTTTGAATCTTGTGTTATGTGTCTGTGTAGTAAATCCAGTGACATGTTTCCTCCTCAGCTCATGAGTAACGAGAGCATGGCCCAGATTGGGGCAGAGCCGCCTGGGGACTTGGAACTGCAGGTTGGTGTTATTAAAGCCCAAATGGTGTGAATTGAATGACTGTACTTGACTGTACTCGTTTTTTTTGTTGTAATTAATATACATGGTCCTTGTTCTGGTTATAGTCATATTCCTCAAATATTTTTCATAGCAGCATGTTATAAACCTTTAATCAGTGTAATATGCATGTTCATTAATGGTTTGGTAGAGTATTGGAGAGCATCATTTTTTTTAAACATATTTTGTCATAGAAGTGCAAGCCCTCTTTGTTTTGGTCTAGTTTTTCTCAACAGGTGGGTCATGACCAGGCCTGGATTTTCATCGTTTCAGGGGCAAGGCCATTTGGCCTTTTTTGGTGTTATCAATTTGTTTTAGATAAGAAAGGACAAATGCCAGCGCAGCAAGACCTTCAACTAAAACAATGATTTGAAGTCCATGGAAATAATTAATTTAATGTAAATGTTGCGGATTATTTTAGTTTTTAATATAAAGTATAACTATTTCACAAAATAATATCTTGGTATTTACAAATTACCGGTTATTTGTACAAACTCCTGAGTCATAAGTTCATACATGCTCATCCCTGGGCTAAGCAGTGTAACTGGACTTGTTTGAAGATGGGTATGGGGAGTCAGGGCCTGGCCATGGCCTCCATGAAATTCCTGGCCTGGTTGGTGTGGGTCGTGATAGATAGTTGGATAGGAGGACATTGCTTTATAGTATCCTGGGTCATGACCTCATAGAGAAGGTCCTGAGTGAGATGACCTTTGAACCACTGCTCTATTAGTAATGTGAGATCACGTTTTCTTCTCTTGTCTCCAGCTGAAAAAGGCGCTGGAGGAACTCACAGATGGTTTATCAGAAAAGGAGATGCTGGCACAGCGCTGTCAGGAGCTGGATGTTCAGGTGAATACAGAAATAAATACACACATCCTCTCTGTAACTCAGGGCTGTTTGTTCTTTTATTTATTGTTTGCACATGCCTAATTCAGAATACAATAGGTGTTGAACTTGTCCCCCATCTGTTCCTGTCAAGTCAAAATGGCCTTAAGTTTGAACAGTCTCCCTCTCTCTCTCACACACACACACACACACACACGCACACGCACACGCACACTCTGTGGTACCGTACAGTATAAACCGGAGCTGTGTAATACACTGATGCTGAGTCCATTGTTTGGAGTTGGTGTGGCAGAAGAGCTGTCATTTTACAGATCAGTCTAAGCTCCGAGCCCTCTACTCTGCCCTGCTCTGTGAGTGTGAGTATCCCACAGCCTTGAGGGGAGTTGAATGGAGAGCATGAGTGTTTTAGCCCTCTGTTCTCATGCCTCTGTGTGTGCAGTGCAGCCAAACTAAAGTAAAGACGCAGCAGGCACATTCTGATGCTATCTTCCACTGGACTCTCGACAGATTAATTTGTTTTGTCTCCGGTCTTGCGCTCCTGTGGTCGCGGTGAGGTAAGTTCAACATGGCCGACCGATCAAGCCAAGCTACTTAACTCAGTGCCCGGGCTGGCTGGCTAGCTGGCTGGCCAGCTCAACTCACTGACTCTCAACTAACCCCAGCTAACAGAAGGCTCTATTGGGATCTTTTTGCTAAAACATAACCCACTCTGTATGTATTTAATATGATGTGTGCTCTTCCTCATGTACCTGCTGGATTTGTGGTTATCTAATGGTGACAGTAGTCCTTTTGGACCACTGGCGCTGTATGGCTCACATTTAACCCATTAAGACCGGCAATGCATCCGTGTCATTTTTAGATTTCTTTGGCTATTCAAAAACAAAATCTTTGTTAGAAAAATCTTGAAAATTCGTGCAAATCTATGTATTCTACAAATGTCTTCTAAATCCTAACTGTTTTTTGAAAAACTTATGTTGCTGTATCAGTGGTTCCCAAAGTT
This sequence comes from Gymnoscopelus braueri, assembly GCF_963280865.1. Classification (NCBI taxonomy): domain Eukaryota; kingdom Metazoa; phylum Chordata; class Actinopteri; order Myctophiformes; family Myctophidae; genus Gymnoscopelus; species Gymnoscopelus braueri. The sequence goes on along the minus strand of NC_137607.1, from coordinate 55,401,128 downwards.
TTTCATGTCAAGGACCCCCAAAATGATATGTATTTCGCCACGGACCCCCATCTCAAATTATTTTGTTCCAGGACCAAAAGTTTTTCGCTTTACAAATGTATAAATTCAAAGATTTGCACACATTTTCACGATTTTTCAAAAATAGCAGATCTACAAGCACAGTGCCACGCTATGAGCTTGTAGATCTGCTATTTTTGATATCTAGAATGACACACATGCGTTCCCTGCTTCCCGGTCTTAATGGGATAAAGAGACTAGCAGCAAGGAAGGCATTCCTTTTGAAAGTAATTTCTCAAGCTTTACTGTTTCAATGACTGCTTCTACTTTATGTACATGTTTTACATTCATTTCTATAAAAGGCAATTTTTCCAGACGATGGACAAGTTCTCTTTTGACGTACATGCCTTGTAACAAGTGACAATCTAGGGAACGACGGGCGAGAGGTGGAACTAACCAGCCATGTATTAACATGTTTGCTTAAGATGCTTGTGTTCGGCTTCCAGTCTGGAATAACTACATTGTTCGTTTAACAGCCGTGGAGAGGAGAGTCATCTGTAATTGATGGCTGTAGTCTTTCAATGCTGACATGCTGTGTTGTGTTGCTTTGCATGAAATACTCGGCCAAGAAAGGGAAGGGGAACTTAACAAAGCATCCTCACTGACTTGATACAATGACTGTTATTTTTACAGTACAGTATGTAGTTTAAATCCAATGTAAAAGTGGCTGCATGTCAAAAGAAAACAGATGGGTCTCATACTTCTCTGTACCTTGGCAGGTCACTATCCTCCAAGACGAACGGAACAGCCTATTGGCTGAGAATTATGTTTTAACAGACCGCGCCAATCAGCTGGACTCGTTCGACGACCCGAGCACGCCCTCAGGAAGGAAACACAGCCAGCTACAGCTACAACTGGAGGGCGTGCAGGAAGAGAACTTCAAGTGTGTTCCATCAATATTTAATATTATGCTATCAGTATAGCATCAGAATCAGTTTGACCACTTTAAACCCTACGTCAGCTATTTTAAAATAGCCCAATAGCTTACAATGTGTCGCATCGCGACGCATTGTAAGCTTGTAGATCCTATTTTCAAGAAACATGTTTGGGGTCCCTGGCACAAAATATTTTCTGATTTGGGGGGGGGGGGGGGGGGGAAATGCAAATTCATGAAGGGGTCCTTCACATGAAAAGGTTTGAGAACCACTGGTTTGAATAACTATTGTAAACATCATAGTAGCCAGATGGCGTATAGACAAACTATAGGACCTGGGTCTCTGGTCCCACAAGCCCTATATCTTACCCCTTATGCCTAAACATTTTAGGTATTTTTTACTATTTTGAAAAACATTTTTAATAGTTCAAATAGCTGATCTTCAAAGCTCACAAGGTGTCTATGTAGATCGTCTATTTTCAGTTTTAAAATGTTTTACCAAATAGTAAAACGTAGCTAAAATGTTTAGGCATAAGGAGTAAGGCGACACGCAAGATGGGGCCCTGAATCTCTAACATCTCTAAGGCCTTATTTATACTTGGTTGTGCTCCATTGTCTAATATAACAACAAAATATGAATACCCATCAAAGAAACTTCACTGTGTGTGCATGCTTTTGTGCCTCTCTCAGGCTGGAATCTGCTAAGGATGACTACCGCATCCATTGTGAAGCGATAGAGAAGGAGTTGGTCGAGGTTCAGCACCGCAACAACGAACTCACCAGCCTGGCAGAGGAGTCCCGGGCACTCAAAGACGAACTGGACATCCTCAGGTGTGTTTGTCCAGTGTCTCTTCTGCAGTGGTGGAAAAAGTACTCAAATGTTTTAAGTAAAAGTATCAATATAGCAATGTAGAAGTACTCAAGTAAAAGTCCGGAATTAAAAATGTACTTGAGTAAAAGTACAAAAGTATTGGTATCAAAATGTACTTAAAGTACCAAAAGTAAAAGTACTAAAATATTTGAAAATAGCAGATCTACAAGCTCACAACGCGTCGTAGATCTGCTATTTTCAAATAGCCTAGGTATAAAATAGTGCTAAAGTGGTTAATGTATGTTTTATAACGTAATCATTTTTATCTTCAAAGTAACTAGTAACTAAAGTTTTCAAATAATTGTAGTGGAGTAAAAGTACAATATTTGCCTCTGAGATGTAATGGAGTAGAAGTAAAAGTATAGCGAATTGGAAATACTCCAGTAAAGTAAAAGTACCTCAAAATTGTACTTAAGTACAGTACTTGAGTAAATGTACTTAGTTACTTTACACCACTGCTCTTCAGCACTCTCATGGTCACACATTATTGGAGGGGGTGGAGTGTGTGAGCATATGACAAAAAAATAACTGTGTGTGTGTGTGTGTGTGTGTGTTGCATGGGCGTTTGTGCACGTGTGTGTGTGTGTGTGTGTGTAGGAGCTGCTCAGACCGGGCGGTAAAACTGGAGACCTCGGTGGCAATATACAGACGAAAACTGGAGGATCTGGGTGACCTGAGAAGGCAGGTGAAACTCCTGGAAGAGAGGAACATGACCTACATGAACAACACTGCCGGCTTGGAGGAGGAGCTGCGCAAGGCCAACGCTGCCCGCACACAGCTGGATACATACAAGAAACAGGTAGAAGAATACACCAACACGCACACAGTGGGCTTTGAAACTCCCTTATCGTCATGTCAAAATCACATTGATTAAGCCATGCAGTAACATAGTGTAATATTTTATGCATTCATTGTCCAGTGTAGCAGGTTTTTGCCATCGATCACCAAAAAGTGATGACGTTTCAGAAAAAGAGGCTGTGGGTTATTTTTATTTGACCCCCCCCCCCAAGACCTCTGTCACCTGCTGTGTAGCAGACTGCCTGACTCAGGGTGCCACACCACCCACGGTATTAAACCATTGTTTAGCCAATCAATTAACTCCTCTTTACTTAAAACCACAATCGCAATAACTAACACAGCCATTGATAATTATATTCGCTCTGAATATAATTAATTTCTTACATAAGGTTAATGGCGCAAATGAAATAATGAAAACGGATTGATTGATTGAATATTTTATTAGGCAAAAATGTAAAACAGCACAGTTACATTTAAAATACTTTGTCTAAAAGGTCCGTTCAAAAAAGTCCTTGCGGTCTTGTTTTCATTGAGGTCCTTGGTATTCAATTCATAGTCATATATACCAACAGTTCAAATATCATCACAAAAAAATACAGAAAAAAATAATATCACTATATGTACAAATAATGGGGGGGAATGAGGGTCTAAGCAATAATAACACTATATGTACAACAATGGGGGAGTGGGAGTCAGGGCAGAAAGAAAAGGGAGGGGGGGTTGTCTATCTAACGGGAAAAATGGAACTACCTCCTTTTTTGGCCTCCTGAACGGTGAATTTTCAGGTCTGATTCACCTTTCAGGAGGCCAAAAAAGGAGGTTGTGAGCAGAATGACGAGTGCATTCCGTCATCCATCCAGCACAACAACATGTGTGGCTGCTTGCAGCTCTGTTCTGTCCCTGAAACCTGTCAGCTATGCTACTAAAAGTAATGGTGTATTGAAACTTTTGAAAGTAAACAATGTCATGGTTGTGAATGGCTTTGTGTTTTCCCCCCCGAGTGCACCCTAGGGCAACTATGGCAACGAATGAAAAGCGATCCAATTAACCAGTCTATGATGAAGGAAAGCGGGGAACGAGTGTGTGTGTCTGTGCTATCCGCTGCTCATGACATTGCACACACACTCGCATCCAACTTTAGCAGTAAATGTTTTTAAGTAGTTTGTTTTAGTTGGGGCTCTAGATTTTCCCTCCTGATTTATTTATTCAATTGTAAATGTTATGCATGCGCTCAGATCCAGGAGCTACACAGGAAGCTGTCGGAGGAGACTCGGCGGGCGGACAACCTTGTCTTCGAGATGAAGAAGTTTGAGGAGAAACACGAAGCCATGATGAAGGAGAAAGAGGTGGGACCAGGTTCTAAATGTCAACGGGGAGAATATTTTTATCACATGGAATGACCCTTTACTGCACACAGCCGACCACAGGACAGTGTAGAAACCGTGACCGAATGTCTCTATCTCTCTCTCTCTCTCTCTCTCCTTTCCTGGTCCCACCATCACTAGAGGATCATCATTGAGCGAGACTCCCTGAAGGAGACCAACGAGGAGCTGCGAGGCACCCAGGCCCAGCAGCACCAGCTCAAACAAGCAGGTACCTCAATCAGTCAACTTTCTATAGTGCCCACAGCACCACAAGCTATCTCAAGACATTTTAAATCAATATAATGCTTTACAGCAGGGGTCTTCAACAGGGGGTCTGGGGACCCCTAAGGGGTCCTCAGAGCTACTATTGGGGGTCCGCCAAATCTTTGCGTCGATAGGATTATTCTTTTTTACATTAACCACTTGAACCCTAGAATTCCTTTTTCTGAGGTGAACATTAGCCAAAAACCTTGTAGATCGGCTATTTTTGGCAAAGAGGTATAGGTGTAGAGGGAAAAAAGAGCAGACCAAGTAAAAAAAAAAGAAATTTAGTCTGAAACACAATTTTATACAATGTAGAGGGGGTCCCTGCTTCATCTATCTCTCAGCTAGGGGGTCCTTGCCCTGAAAAACGTTGAAGACCCCCTGCTTACAGAGACCCAATATTCCCCCTTGAGCAAGCGCTTGGTCACGACGATATGGACAAACGGGAGGAAAAAAAGAAGCTATTGTGGAGTATCGCTAGGAGACCGCCTGTTAGGTAGGCACCTCACCATGGAGAGACAGTGGGACAGAGACAGAGAGAGGCCCTACAGACAGCGCAGTAGCCTGGGCTGCGTCATAGAGGGGCAATCACCCTCATTAATCAGACCCAACTGAGCGCACCTGCGAAGACCGGCTAGGTGTTGCACCAAACCTCAAAATCAGCCACTCTGTCTCAGTTTAGCACTGGCTCTCCTGGTGAACAGATGGGTGCTCAGGCGACAGGCGGCAAGCGAATACTCCACTATTTCCCTCACAATGTTAATTGCTGGTGAAATGTAGAACTAAAGGACTGTTTCTTTTACCTCATAGGCAACCTGTGGAGAGATGTAAAGAATGCTGATATTATGATGCATGGACCCCCCGAACCCGGGATGAATTTGTGTTGAACCGTGTTATTATTTCCCTTTTGAAAACGTATAAACAATGCTCGCTGAGCGAGGCTGCAAATAAATGCCCTTCATTGGGTTTGTACCCTGCCTTCTGTGTCTTGGCCTTGATCAGTATCCCACACTATACTAAATCCTTTTTTTTTTTTCCTAGGGATGCTTCCCTCACGCAGTCCCAGCCATGATAACTTGGCAGCTGAGCTCCTCCCCATTGAGTTCAGGTAATGGATGCTTCATCTGACAACATCACATTTGCTGTCTGTATACCAGGAATACCAAGAACCTGAGACAAATCCTCTTCACACACTCTCGTTCACCTCACAGCACCACCTATTTCTCTTGCTGTGAAACCCCAAATCACAGTTTTTGTGTGATTTTATTTTTATGTGTGTTGCTGCGGTGTGTAGTTCAGTTTGAGAAGTCGGCGCAAAGTTACATACATTTGAAGGGGAACTGACAGCCATTAGGAGATATAACTGGAGAAAGCCACTTTGGACGTGAATACTAGCACATGTTGTGATGTATAACATGTCCTGTGTACTGCCATCTACAAAAAGTCCTCTCTTCATTTACTTGTGTTGGTATTGTAAGCTTGTAGAGATGCTATTTTTGTCGAATGTTCGCACCAGTATGTGGATGCCAGGGGTTAATATGGTTAAAGGGGTATTTTTTCACGAACTATTGTATAATACAATATTCAGTAGATTCAACTGAATCTATTTATTGCCCAAGTATCTTCACACATTTGGAATATGACTTGGTGCATTGCTCACTGCACAATTACTACACACTGTACCCCCCCCGGACCTATGTTCCCCCACTAAGGTTATGGTTAGGTTTAGGTTAGGTCCTATATTCCCCGCTCTCCTAGGAAAGCGGGGAACATAGAACCTGGGGAACATAGGTACGGTCCCCTGTACCCTAGTGTTGATTTTGACAGCACATTTTTATTTAATTTAGTCTTTTGAATAAAATTCCCTTTAGTTTTAGTCATATTTTAGTCATCTGAAATGTTTTAGTTTTTGTCTAGTTTTAGTTGACAAGATATCATAAGATTATAGTCGACTAAATCTACAGTTGATTTAGTCGACTAAAACGTATTTTGCCGGTGCCTTGATGGCGTCGTAATGGCTGATTTTACACTCGGTTGCATGCTGAAAAAAGTAGATCTACAAGCTCACAACGCGTCACAGCGCGACATGTTGTGAGCTTGTAGATCTTCTATTTTCAGCATGCACACCCTAGCGCAACCAAGCATAAAATGACTTGTCTTAGTTCTACTGTATTATTTGTTTAGTCTTAATTTTAGTCCTCATAGCTTAGTTTTTATTTAGTTTTTATTTAGTTTTCGGCAGTGAAAAAAGGTAGTCGACGACTTTTTTTGTCATAGTTTTAGTCGACGAAATCAACACTGCTGTACACCGACCAGCTTGAAATAATTTTGCACAGATTCTGCTACAGGTACTGTGCATATAGACATTGCGCTTGGAAGGTGCATGAGTGCAAATAGCCAGAACAAGGAGAGATGTGTGCAGCGCTTACGGTCTTAACAGTCCAACGCTATAATCCACTATTGGTATGTGGCTCAGCTGTTGAATAGAGCAACCGCACAGGGGAAAACTGTTTGTTCTTAAGGTCCCCAAAGGGGAGAGCTTCAAAGAGATTATGGCCAGGATCAGAGGGGTCAGAAATCGATCTGGCCTGCTTGCTCCCTGGCCCTGAAAGTGTACAGTTCATGATGGGCCGTTTTGCAGTTGCTGATTTTTTTCTCCGGCTGACCAGATCATGTACTGCAACCTGTTCGTTGTCCCACTTGGTGGCTGATCCAAACCATACCGTTTAGTCTGATTTACACTTGGTTGTACCACAGTGTTGCATACCACAATAGGCCTTCTAAAAACTCGCAACGTGTCACAATGCAGGAGGTTTAGGCCAGACTCTATGACGGCAGTGTATAACGGGGACATTGTAGCCTGCGGCGGATTGAATTTCTTCAGCTGCCACATTAACTACATCCTCTGTTAAGCCTATAGACTCTAGAGTTGATGCTGTCCTCTATTTAAGGTCATTGAAGAGGGCTGGTCTTTGGAGGAACTTTAGTAGTAGTCGTAACTGTTGATGGGGAGCGGCGGGAGGTTCTCCTACAATCACCCCCACCGCCTTGATCATGTTGAGCCCCAGGTTGTCACGACTGCGCCAGGACACCAACTACGCCACATCCTGTCTGAATGTAGATTTGTCACCGTTCAGGTTCAGACCGATCAGGGTTGTAAAACTTGAGAAGCTTGGCAGAGGTGTTTGTGTAGGTGCAGTCATCCATGTAGGGCAGTGGTATCAAAGTGGGATCTGGGGACCCTCAGTGGTCCTTGAGTTGGTTCCAGGGGGTCCTCAGCAAAATTTGTTAACACATAGTATCAAAATCAATGAAACCACTTTAACCCTGTTTTATACTTCAGCCATTGAAAATGGCAGATCTACAGGCTCACAACGCATCGTGATGCAAGGCATTGTGAGCTTGTAGATCTGCTATTTTTGATAACGCATCTTCTCTTATAGGGTCCGTGGCACAAAATATTTTCAGGTGGGGCTCCGCAACCAAATATATATATTTAGGGGTCCTTGATATGAAAATCTTTGAGAACCACTGATGTAGAGAGTAGAAAGCCTTGCGGCGCCCCTGAGCTGAGGGTCAATTAGCTTGAGACATTATCTGGTCACCTGCTGGCATGCCCCAAAACTGGAAATAGTAACCTAGTGTGTCTTCTCTAAATGATGTATCCATATGTGTTTAACTCATTGAGTGCCATTCACATGTTTTACCGCTATGGTGCAACGTGCCAATCACGTGTTTCACGTTTTTGAAAAAAGAAAAGAAAAAAAAAAGTGTTTGGTTCAGAACCCAAGATATCATTATCTGAAGATTTGCAGCTCCATCCACTACTTGTTTAACTTATAACTGAAAAAGGCTGTACATGTATCTCGCTTCCAAAGCACTTATTTTTTTACTTTAACAACAACAAAAAACGCACTGGCCAGAAATAATTCTGGCACTCAGTGAGTTCATTCCAGAGAGAAGTTCATCAGGTTGTGTGTTTAATTCCAGAGAGAAGTTCATCAGGTTGTGTGTTTAATTCCAGAGAGAAGTTCATCAGGTTGCAGCATGAGAACAAGATGCTGAGGCTCCAGCAGGAGGACTGTGTGAGAGAGAAGATCAGTGAGCTGCAGGCTCAGCTTGAAGAAGCACACAGGACACGCAGCGAACTGGACACTGACAACAGGTACCAGGTTCTTTAATCCGGAAAGGCAGATCCTTTTTTTTCTTTTTAGATCTATTTGACCTCTCTGACTGTTCTCCCAACATTAAAAACATCCATTTAATAGACAAATTAATTACATTTAATAGAACAAATGACCAGATCATACACACAGATCATACATGCACTGTAATATTGTTTCATTACATCTCCCTAGTTTAATTACAAATACACATATCAAGTCTCTTCTGTTTTTTTGTGGTTGTAAACAACAGCAAATGAAACAACTGGCAATGGCTTTTTGTGGTTCAGCAAGTTGTTAAGAGTTCATGAGCTACTGTAGCTATCCATTCCTCCATTTCAGTGACTGTACAGTTTGTATTGTTCATGTTGTGTGTGTTGATGTTTATCTTTTTGTGTAATTTTGTTCTTATATGTGCCATTTTGTCAATTTATTTCTTTGTTTTTGTAATGTTAAAATATGCAGTGCCATGTTGGACTCAAAATTACCCCTAGACCACCCGATGTGTTTAAAATGTGTGAGAATGACTTCTCTGTATGTTTGCCTGTAACAGTGAATAGCAACAGTCTGGACTCCTGACATATGAGGAGGACCATGAACCTCCTATTTAATTGACTTTATATTGAATTGCGGCGCTCAAAATGACTGTATCGCACCCTGATATGAATTCAACAACTAGGAAATGTATTGAATGATTGAATTGATTGAATTCTTTATTAACAGTTTGCAAATGGTACAGTGGTACGATTCGATTATACAATGCCACTAAAAGGATATCACAAAAAGCCCTAAGGGCTTGTTTCCGTTGTGGCCCTGTGTATTCAATTCATCGAGACATTTAAAGACAAGACAATAGTATAGTCAAGAGAATGTGGAACTTCTTGATAATCTATCTAATCCCACACATGTAAAAAGCTATTTATGTTTCAGCATTGTTGTTGTGAAGCAGTTTTTTATTAATAGAAGTCTTTAAAAAGATTGCCGTTTCCATTTGTCAAAGGAGACAGATGGGTTGAGAGAGAAGTGCTTTTTGTTGTGACTACAAGTTAGCCTGGTAAACCATGTGTCTTCTGGAGACCACAGAAGACACACGATAATGTGAATTCACGTGACCGGGATGGTTTACCAGGCTAACTACAAGTAGGCGCGGACAAAGTCAAATCCATACATTGTAATGAGCTGTTGGAGGTGTCTACAGAAATACAGATTTTAGTTATAACTAGACCCTCCAGAAAAACTTGGGCTAAAATCCTTGATTATGCGATGAAATATGCTGTTTTTTTATGTGATTTTATGCGGTGAAATTGCGTGAAGTTGCAAAATATGCGGAAAGTTCCGAAATATGTGGAAATATGCCCCGCATATTTCGCATATTATGCGATGTGATGTATAATAACACATAAATGCACAGTTTTTGTAAGGAAAGAAATGTACAGGAACTAGCCCTGTGGCACACAATTCTTATAGATGAACTCTTAACTGTACTTACCTGCAGGTTGAGCCAAGAGCGGATGACTGCGCTGCAGCAGCAGGTTGAAGACCTCCAGAAGGCTCTACAGAGTCAGGCGGCCAAACCTGATGATGTGAGTTCAATAAAAGGCTCATTTATAACTTGTGTCGTTTGACAAAAAGTGAAGTATTTATTTAATGGGAAAAAAAATCAGTTTTTCATTTGAAAATGGTTGTGATTGTTGAGTGGATTGAAAAAGTTGGGCTATTAAGTCGAAATTAGCCTGAACGTTCACATGGCATACACTTGGTACTGTAAATACAGGGAGACTGTTTCCTGTCTCATTTTGTAGCATGCTACTATTGAGGTTGAATGACGTTACAGTTCACCAAATAATTACGTCCTTTACATTTTGTCAGATGCAATTTCCTAGATTTACTGTAGCCACATCACCCTGAAGGACGCTTGGAGCAATTTGCTTTTTATTATTGTCTCCCTGACACCTACTTTCTGTATCTATACTATTGCCATGCTATTGAGCAAATATGAACTGTGTAGAAGGATTCTAAATGTATTCCTTGTTGGTTTTCAGTCTAACCTGAAGAGGAAAATCGATGCTCACATGTAAGTATAAATCTACGGTAATGTCGGTGTTGAAAAATAATATGAATCTAAAAGCAGTCAAATTGTTTCCATCTCCAGTAGAGGGTGCTAAAGAGCATTATGGTTTGTGTTTCCCAGGGTTCAGCTGAATGAGGCTCAGGATGAGATCATGAAGAAGAAAGAGCTTCTAGAGGACCTTCAACCAGACAACACGCAGACATGTGAGCGAAAATAATCGCATAACATTTAATCGCTTCATCACTTTTGAAAAATAACCCTCATGCTAGCTTTACAAGTCCGTTTGGCACCATCACCAAACACCACTACCACAGTGACAGTCATAAACACACTCAGGACTTGTCTGTTGCAGTCATGGGTCTGTTGAATATTGTCTAATAAAAGTGATTCTCTCATCACAAAATGTTTTCACAAACTTTATCATAGAACACAAAATAGATATCACACTGGTGACATGATGCTATATTACATGATACTTTGGACATATATATATACTGTATGACACCCGTTTGTCTCACAGCCCTGAGAGTGGATGAGCTGATGGCTGCTCTAAAGAAGAAGGATGACGACATGAGGGCTATGGAGGAGAGATACAAAATGTACTTGGAGAAAGCTCGCAATGTGAGTTAACGCCTCAACTTTCGGCTTTCATGTTTCATCCATTCTGTTCTTGTGAATCTTAGATGATTGTGAATCCAGATACTGTGGCATTTATTGGTAACTTTAGTGAGCTTTTATTGTTTCTTTATTTTTGCACATTGTTTGGGGCTAAGGGCAATATAAAAAAAATCTTCCTTTTCCTCTACTTAGTTTTGCAATCATTCAGATGGAGAATTATTTTAGATATATTTGGCATTTCCCTCCTGTAGGTGATCAGGGCCTTGGACCCCAAGTTGAATCCAGCCACGGCTGAGATTCTTGCCTTGAAGAACCAGCTGGCAGACAGGGAAAAGCGGATCATCAGTCTAGAGGTAATTCCATTTACTTTTGAAGTGTACGTTTTGTATTAGTCTTTCTTTCATTCTTTTTCTTTTTCCTATATACTTTAGTAATAGTGAAAATAGCCTATCTACTATATAAGCTCAATGCGTCAAACTGAGCTTTTGTAGATGAGTTTTCTCTATTTTTGTATTATTACATTTATTTATTTTTAGCTTTTTACCCCATTTTCTCCCCAATTTAGTCGTTATGCCAATTGATTCCTCCCCTCACTGCTGTTGTAGCCTACTGACTCACCTGCCAGTGAGGAGCCCCCATCGGGAGGATGTCGAGCTTTTTCCCTACTCCTCCCGCCCACATTTGCTTGCTTACAGGTGCCACCCCAGGCCGTAGGAGTGCGTACAGTGATATCACCCTCCCCGCCCGGCTCCCCTCCCCCGGCCAATTGTGTTTGTTATAGACGCTCGACAAAGCCGGATGCACCACGGTGGATTCGAACCCACAACCTCTGTGGTGTAAATTATTTCTTTATGGAAAAAATGCCCATAATAGGAATGCCAGGGTTAATGTTGATGTGAACCACTTAAACCCTATGTACTTGGTTGACTGAGTTCCCACAGGGCTTTACACTATATCATCACTCTACACCAAATCTCTTTGCCGAAAATAGCAGATCTACAAGCTCACAATGGGTTGCAATGAATTGCGAGCTTGTAGATTCACTGAATGTTTGCCCCAGAATAGGGACACTAGGGTTGAAGTGAAAAACTGAGATCAACCAGGTGCTCCATGACGATAAAAAAAAAAGTTACAAACGTGGACTAATGGTGATTAATTGTTTACTTATGGTTACTTAATGGTTTACTTATGTATTACTTTATTATTAGATTACTATTTCTATGCATTTGATGTATTATCTTGTGTCCTTGCTTACTGTATGTCGCTCTGGATTAAGAGCGTCTGATAAATGCCTAAACTGTAAACTGTATTAATTGTGACGGATTGACTTCATCTGCATGTCTCACGTGTTTTGACACGATTTATGGACCTGTGTGTTTGTCAGTCTCATACTTGCCCTGATGAACACCAGCTCGGTCGAAACAACAGGATGGCTTTTAAACTTTGTAACGGACATTGACAACAAGTCCATTGATTTTACGTCCTCTCTGTTCCTTCTTGAGCGCTTGGATCTTTTCTTTCCTTTTTTTTCTCCCCCTTTATTCAGTCATGGTTAATTGGCCTTTTCCTCTCCTCTCTGGTCCTAGCGGGAATGTGAACAGGCTAAGCTGAGAGAGTATGAGGAGAAGCTGATCGTGACGGCTTGGAACAACAAGGTAAGATTTATCAAGTTATATTCTGAGCTTCACGAAACGCCACACTACGATAAAATCAAAAATATGTTTGTCAGCAGTGTTGATTTTGACAGCAAATTTTGATTTAGTTTTAGTCAGTCTTTTGAATAACATTTTTAGTTTGTCATATTTTAGTCACCTGAAATGTTTTAGTTTGTCTAGTTTTAGTCGACTAAATATCCTAAGATTATAGTCGACTAAATCTACAGTTGATTTAGTCGACTAAAATGTACTTCGGTGGTGCCGTAATGGCGTCGTAATTGCTGATTTTACACTTGGTTGCATGCTGAAAATATGTGATCTACAACTCCGCGACGCGTTGTGAGCTTGTAGATCTGCTATTTTCAGAGCGCAACACCCGAGCGCAACCAAACATAAAATTACTTGTCTTTTAGTTCTACTGGATCTCTTCTCCACTAGTCCCCATAGCTTAGTTTTTATTTAGTTTTTATTTAGTTTTCGTCAGTGAAAAAAAGCTAGTCGACCAACATTTTTCGTCATAGTTTTAGTCGACGAAATCAACACTGTTTGTCAGTAAGTAAAACAAAAAAAAACCACACTTTCTCCCTCCTTTTAGAGTCTGAACTTTCAGAAGCTGGCCATCGAATCTCGCCTGGGCGGCCGTGCCACCTCCCTGGTGCCCCCCGGCCAATCCTTCTTGTCTCAGCAGCGGCAGGTTACCAATGCCACACGCCGGCTTTCTATCAACGCACCAGCCGCTACCACCAAGTAGACTCCACACTCTCCTTCTCGCATCACAGAGTCCAGTATCTGCATAGAGAGGATCTTGAACCATCTAGGGATACACCGAAATATATCGGCCATTCAACCGGCATATGCTGAAATTCACCTAGTTGACTGCTATCAGCGTATTGGCAAATGATATTCATCAATGGCAGTGGCACAATTGGTGCATCCCCTATGTCCATCCACACTGGGGTCCTCTTGTCCCCCTCCACCCCACAAAAGAACACTTAAGTGACCTTAAGCACTCCTTTCCCTGGGGAAGGGCTCATAGATGAGCTGACCAATAAGCACTTACTTCTCAGACCCTGTCTGTGTACAATAGTTCAGTGGCTCTCAAACGTTTCGGGCTTCTGTATCCCCTTTACCTGACTATAACATTTTGCTTTGAAAATACTGACATCAAAAGTCCAGTTTATGTTCAAAAAATAAAATAGTATAACGGAACAATAAGTATTGCTTTCTATTCAGTAACAGTTGTGCTAGTCAAGTTTTTTTGTTTGGTTTAAAACGTATAGATGAAGTTTGTTAATGTTCTTTCATTAAACTTGGCAGTAAAATAAATTCTAACGTCATCTCATGTAGTACCTCAGCGTACCCCTAGGGGTACGCATACCCCATCTCGATTTTATAGTGGCTATAATCTTGCAATGCTCTTGATATAAGTTAACCAAGATAAGATAATAGATATCATTGCTGTCGGGCATAAACCTCTTATCTCCATATTCTATCTTTTTGTGTTTTTTCGTAAAATTAACGCTCTACTTCCTCATACTACAGCGTCACACAAAAAAAGCATCATAAGTAGAAGATCTGCAAGCCGTGTTTTGAGCTTGTATATCTGCTACTTTTGCTATTTTTTTATTTGAATCCTGAAAAGTAAGTTTTGGACATAATGAGGTTTCCACCAGACATAGATGATATATTATCTCACAAAAGCCCTCCGTTCAACGTATTAACTAAAGCCAGCCCTGACCACATTATCTGAATAATGAGCTAGATAAACAATGCATGTTTCCCGACCCCCCCCCCCCCCCACGATAATCTAGCTATCAGCAGGCTTAGAGCTGAATACTTTTATATGAACAATTAGCCTCAATCTTCTTATTTCTTGTTATGCTCTGTATACTTGATCAGGAATAACGGAATGGTACGTGCCGTTTACTGAATACTAATGCCAGTTACTTACATGTCACTTCTGATGATCGTTTGCTATGTCTGCTACCTCGCACTGTGCATCAAAGCGGGCGGTACAGTAACATTGTCATTCAGAAGACTAATGAAATATGAATTACCATAGAGATAGCTCCAGACCTTTTTTTTCTGGAGTTGGCTTTGAAGGCAATGGAAGTATTTGGTGCTGGACACCAAGGGTCCTTTTTCAGCAAAAAACAGAGCATAATGGTGCGTTCACACGGGCAGATTAAAAGATACATGCTACCATTCATTTTCAATGGAAACCAGCGACATGAAGATACAAAGATACATCTGACGTTTGTAGCTGTAGCTATAGCGACAAAGATGCAAAGCTACAAATTCAAGTTGAGCTGGGTTCAACTTCCAGATACAAAGCTACAACTGTAGCTCCGATGTCCGCAAGTTTGATGACGTCAGCGACCTCGTTGAGCAACACAGATGCAAAGCAACACAGCGACAAAGATGCAGTGTATTTTTGTATATTATCTTTTAATCTGCCCGTGTGAACGCACCATTACTAATTTTCTACGTAGAATGGAGCACGTCCATACTGCTGACCTGTGGCGATCCTGAAGAGGTCATACTAGCTGACCAAGCCACTTAGGTGCTGCAACAACAAATCTTTAATCAAAATGAGAAATCCAGGACAAGTGTGTTTAGCTTCTATCTTGTTAATTTTCTACTCTCCTAGACTGTGATTTGACATCTACAGGCAGCATGTGTTCTCTGAATGTCTTACTGAATGTACCTACGTAGATTAGTAGTGAGTAATTGGCAGGATGCTATGAGAATGGTAAGCTCTACTATAATTGCTATTTTAACACCAGCTTTTTATCTAAATATCACTATAAGGCTTACACACTGTACTTGCAAAGACAGATTTAAGAATGTCACTTATTTGATATTGAATATTGAGTGATAGACATGCTTTGTAATACTATGGGAGATTTGACTTTTCATGCTGTAGTGTCACATGTGTATTCATGGTGCTGAATTAAATCAATAGAGTATAACTGATGAAAACATTTATATTTGGAACTAAGAAAGCAGGATCTGGGTGAGTCTGTCCTCATAGAACTCCTCTAATGAGGCTGTGGCTATGTTTGAACACTTAACTGTAAGAGTCCATTTGGCTTCTATGGTTATACCTGCATTGTCCCTGCATGATCCAGTCAAGAGTATCTTGCAGGCCTTTGTATCTGGTGGATGAATAATGCAATATTATTTTAGTTTTGTAGGGATCCAAGAACGAATGTCTGAAACCCTACTGGTTGCGTATTTATCTTTCTTCTGCAGCAGTTGTACAAATTCCCATGACTTGGTAAACGGTGTAGATGTTCTCACCAATAAAGTTGTGTGGATTACTTGCACAACATATTTGGCTGTAAATGAATGGGCGCCTATCCGATCGTTATAAAACCTGTTGTCTTTAATATGGGTGTCGGAAACTGTCAAAGACCCTTCGCCAGCTTTCATCTTCTAACATTTTGATGTTGTAAAGTTGATGGTGGCCTGTTCAGCCTTATGGTGAGGCTTACGTTGGAGGTCAACAAGCCTAGTGCTGTTCGTCGATTGAGTTCGGAACCCGGCCGTGCGTGGCCCCGGGGTCATTAAATGGCTGCATCACTAAATGTGCAACAATTTGTTTTGACTTTTCGAATTTCGTGTTGAAACTGGTTTTCCATTGCAGTGAATAATCATTGTACACTGTAACTGATTTATTAGCAACACCATTTATGTAAAAAAGAAGAAAAAAAAGAAAGATCTTGAAAGATTAATAGAACTATGATCCAGTACAGCACTAACTGTGTATAAATGGATAAAAGTGAGAAATTAATTATACATTTTATGAAAATTATGGAGTTTGGGATTTCTTGTGAAAAATAAATAAATACATTGCTTTTTCAAACAAGTGTTATGATGGTTTTCAGTTCATTACTCTGAGCCGCCACTAGAGGATGGTGTTGTCTGCATTTATATAAATGGGTATGAGCTGTGTAACGGCTAAAGAGGACTGACAGAAATGTTATCTTGTATAATATAATAGTATAATGCAATTTATTTGCAATGGACGAAAATTTCAGGGGCAGACAGGATTTACTAGGTAGTAGACAACTGTATATAAATGTTCGCCATAAACATAAATATCACATCAACCGGATTCATTATTGGAATTGTGACAAATGTAATTGATATTAATAATTCATTGGTGAATAACATTTTACAATGCTGTGGTTGCAGCCCAAATATGGACTACCACACTGATGTCATTAATATGACGTCATACTGTATAATGAGTGACATCATAGACTGCTCACTTGTGT
Source organism: Gymnoscopelus braueri (assembly GCF_963280865.1). Taxonomy (NCBI): domain Eukaryota; kingdom Metazoa; phylum Chordata; class Actinopteri; order Myctophiformes; family Myctophidae; genus Gymnoscopelus; species Gymnoscopelus braueri. The sequence continues at coordinate 55,384,110 of NC_137607.1, read as the reverse complement.
GACCATTTGTGATGTGTGTGACCATTTGTGGTGCCACCCATGACATGCGTCAGGGCAGCAACATTTCTAGTTATTATACTGTATATTTAATGTGCTCCATCTCCATATTTGGAGATGGACCTCTGTCATACTTTTCACTTAGAAGCTTCTTTAAAAGCTTAAAATGTTCTTCCTCGTGAAAAGCAGGGACTTTTTGAAATATCGTACTATTTTATGCTATGACGTCAGTCATGTATGGCACCAATTTGGGAGAGTTCAAGAATGGATATCAATTCTTTAGATCAAGCCCACACTGACCCTTTCTCCTCCTTCATACGTTTGCCTAGAAACTTTTAAATGTAAATATATTAAACTTTTTAAAACTTAGGTTTTATACCGGCAGTCAATAGAGAGGCAACTAGAGAGGTTCAAGTGCTCAGTGGCATGCCACATCTCCCCATGACCGATCTATGGCCTAAAAAAAAGAATAAAATTCCATTTAGTTTTAGTCATATTTTAGTCATCTGATATGTTTTAGTTTTTGTCTAGTTTTAGTCGACTAAATATCATAAGATTATAGTCTACTAAATCTACAGTTGATTTAGTCGAAAATGTATTTTGGCGGTGCCTTGATGGTGTCGTAATGGCTGATTTTACACTTGGTTGCATGCTGAAAATAGCCGATCTACTATTTTCAAAGCGCAACACCCACGCGCAACCAAACATAAAATGACTTGTTTTAGTTCTACTGGACCTCTTCTCCACTAGTCCCTGTCTAACATTTTAGTCTAGTTTTTATTTGTTGACGAAATTGTCAATATATTTAGTCTTAGTTTTAGTCATCATAGGTTAGTTATTATTTAGTTTTTATTTAGTTTTCGTCAGTGAAACAAGACCAGGAGACCTGATTCTGCCAGACCCAGAATAAATTCCTTTTTCTAGCGAGACACATGATGACATTAATAACCTATAAATAGGATTATGCACTTAAAAAAAAATCAATTTTTGCCAGACCCAAGGGGTCGGGCTTACATGAGGCTTTGTACCTGTTTCGTCCATACATGGGCATGGTCACTTTGTCCTCCGGCCCCAGCCAAAAAAAAGTCTGTCACTTTGTCCTCCGGCCCCAGCCAAAAAAAAATCTGTCCCCCAAAAAAGTCTGTCCATACATGGGCATAGAAGGGACACACGTCGTGCGAAGCCCGGCCATTCAGATTTCAACCACTAGGGCATGGTCACTTTGTCCCCCGGCCCCAGCCAAAAAAGTCTGGTCCCCTTTCGTCACAAACTATTCATGACATCATTATTATGTCACAAGTATGTAATTAAGTGTATAAAGTGGTTTGTAGGTGTGTTACATACTAGGACTTCATTCTGGGTCTGGCAGAACCAGGTCTCCTGGTCTTGTTTTTTTAAGTGAGCTCCATCATGGGGGACGAAACTTGAACCCTCTTTTATGCCCATGTATGGACGAAATAGGGACAAAGCCTCATGTAGGCCGACCCCTTGGGTCTGGCAAAAAGGTAGTCGACGAACATTTTTCTTCATAGTTTTAGTCGACGAAATCAACACTGGCCACTCCAGCCATGAGCCATGTTGACCTCCATATTTGGGCAAGACTGATGTCGTCTTTGCAACGTATGAGGCAGCTAAATATATAAGGCAGCTATGCTTAACACATTCCTGAAGATCAACATAAGGACCGTGCAGCAAGTTACTAGTGTAGTGTGTCGACTTTATTATTATGTTGGTCTTTCATTGGTCCCGCACCTGGGCACTGAAGTGAATGAGCATTCACCAACCATCTCTCTCTTGCGCTTAGAAGTTACTCACGCCATGGCCATCCTTCACCACTGCATTGACATGATGGTTAATCTAGTCAACAGTTCAAAAACAGAATTGGAGACTGATAAGAAAACATTATCCAATGAGCTGAAGATAAATGCTCACTTTGGAAGCCCGGATTTTGAGGAAGGTACAAACGGCCTCATCGATGAGGATGATGAGGTTTTTGATGCAGTTGAACCTGCCCTTGACAGACAAGACAAAACGGAACAGTGTCGGACTGAACCTACTCTTGACAGACAAGACAAAGAACAGTGTCAGACTGAACCTACTCTTGACAGACAAGACAAAGAACAGTGTCAGACTGAACCTGCCCTTGACAGACAAGACAAAGAACAGTGTCAGACTGAACCTGCTCTTGACAGACAAGACAAAACGGAACAGTGTCAGACTGAACCTGCTCTTGACAGACAAGACAAAGAACAGTGTCAGACTGAACCTACTCTTGACAGACAAGACAAAACGGAACAGTGTCAGACTGAGCAGGCAGGGATACAGAGGACCAGTCCAGTTCCCTCTGATGGCACGTGCTCAACCACATTCACACCCAGTGTCTTTCACGAAACCCATAGTCAGTCCTCCCCTGGCCTGATAGTCTCTGCACCTCCTCAGGATTTCCACAGATTCAATGCAGAGGTGGAGGAGATGGTGCAGAATCACATGACCTACTCCATGCAGGACGTAGACGGAGATGCCAACTGGCATTTGCTGTTGGAAGAGGGCGACATGAAGGTGTACAGGAGAAAGGTGGAGGAGAATGGGGTTATAAGGGACCCACTGAAGGCCACCCACTCAGTGAAGGGAGTCACTGGCCATGAGGTTTGCCACTACTTTTGGAACACAGATTACCGTTATGACTGGGAGACCACTATTGACAACCTCAATGTCATTGAAGAATTATCAGACGATGCAGTTATTGTCCATCAAATGCACAAGAGGGTTTGGCCTGCGGCTCAGAGGGATATACTATTCCTGTCTGCCCTGAGAAAGGTCCCGGCCTGCAATGAGAATGGCACAGATACGTGGCTAGTCTGCAATTTTTCTGTGGACCACGACAAGGCCCCACCGACCACCAAGTGTGTCCGTGCCAAAATCAACATCGCTATGATCTGTCAGACCCTGGTCAGTCCACCAGAGGGAGACGATGCTATAAGCAGAGAGAATTTGCGGTGTAAAATCACCTATGTTGCCAATGTCCATCCAGGAGGCTGGGTTCCTGCCTCTATCTGCAGGGCATTGTCTAAGAGAGAGTACCCCAAGTTCCTCAGGCGCTTCACGTCCTATGTCCAGGAGAAGACTGCTGGGAAGCCAATCCTATTCTGAGGATTAAGAGCGCTGTCCTGATTAGTGGTTAGTGGTGCAGTGGGAGTCTTGAAAAGCTAACTGAGGGCCCTGGAGCAGTCACAAAGACCACATGTTTTCACACAGCATTTGATTTATTGCTTGCTGCTGGAATGTAAGGGAATGTAAGGATTTCCATTGACATTTCCAACTTTCCTATGTCCATTTTCCTTTGCCATTTAACACACAGATAGGTGTGATAGGAGTGATATCCTACGCAGACCCAAAACAGCAGATCATTTCCCAGTCTGTATTAGCAGTTTTATTTTGTTTATTGAAGCATTTGTACAGATAAATGAACATACCTGTTATTCCAATGCATCTTTCTCTGTTGCTTGTCCAGTGAGGGCTGTTTGCTCACCCTTTACCTGTGCCCATCTCATTACTATCACCTAGCTGTGCCCCTATATATAAATATATACAACCTGTGCATTAATGCCCACCTCAATTGTTCAGCAATTATTCAAAATAACCAAAATAATATGCCAACAACAAACACATGGCTACTACTCACAGCCCCAAATGGTCCTAAGTGTAACGAAACAATTACAAATAAAACATAAAAAGCTATATTCAAACTATTTCCTTTTTTTCGTTTTTTTTTTTACATTTTCAAAGTAAAAGCTGTTGGCATTTAATCTTTAGTGATTCTTCAATCTTTTTTCTCCTTTAACAGAGGTTCCGTTACACGGGATCTGGTCTTTACCACCAGTCCTCACTGAAACTAGGTCTAGGTAGCAGACATGTCTTTATTATTGGTCTTTCGACCAAGTCGAACTGTTCGCACAAGACCTTGTGCATCTGGTTTGGTCTCCATTATTCTCTTGATTAACCAGTATCTTTGTGGTGCAGTGGAATCAACCACCACAACAATGTCACCTGGAGCAAAACTTATCCTCACTTTTGACCATCGTTTATGTATTCTTCTGTCCATTGTTTCCAAGAGTTCTGCCATTTATTGCACTTGTTTCCATCTGCATTTGATATACAAATATTTTACAGAGTTACTAGTGTTAGCTTGCTTTTCAACAGAAGGTGGTGTGAGGGCTTCCAGGTCCATTGGATAATCAGAAATCTTAATAATAATTAAAATGGCTTCAGAGACTTTCTCATATCTCTTTTTAAACCTTATTTACCGTTACTAGGATCTTTTAAAATGCTGCTCACAGCAGCCTAAATCTCTCATTGTTCTCATTGTTTCTCAGGAGATTGGATTGTTCCAAAGAGGAAGATTCCTCTTTGGAACAATCCAATCTCCTGAGGAACAATGAGAACGCTTGCAAGTTGCAACCCTTTCACATCCTCTGCTTTGATTAATGTCCAGGCAAAATGCTTTGTCCATGCATGCATTGGCAATCTTCTTTTAGCAGTGTTTGAACTGTTTGGTTGCTACTATATATGTCTATGAAATTAATTCAAGGACCCCAACAGAAACAAGTCCGCAAGGACTTTTTTGGTCGGACCTTTTAGACAAAAGTATTATAAATGTAACTGTGTTGTTTTACATTCTTTTGCCTAATAAAAAATTAAATCAATCAATCAAGCAGATTTTTGCTCTTCGATAGCCCTGAGTTGGAGGCAAGTGTTGGCAGCTGCAGACAGGTGCCCTCTTATTTATGTATTGCTCTAAAAAGTGTCAACAGTCATTGTAATCAGTCTTTTTCTTCCACTCCTGTCAAATGCTCTGATTAGAAACTTCATATTGCAAAGTTAAAGTAAAATAGTGTTTTGTTGAACCAGAAGAGCTGTGATGTCATTTTGCCTCTGAATTAGGTTACAAATCATACTGTACTAATGTACAATTTTGAGGTATTTTTACTTCAGTATTTACAAATTTTGATACTTTTACCTCTACCCCACTACATCTCAGAGGAAAATATTCTACTTTTACTCTTTATATCTTTAGTTACTACTAGTTACTTTGTAGATTTGGATTATTATTACAAAACACACTAACCACTTCAGCTGTATATATATTTCGGCCATTTGAAAATAGCCGATGCGATGCATTGTGAGCTTATAGATCTGCTATTTTAATTTTATATATATTTTGAACTAGTGAAATGGGACGTACTGCACACTTTTACTTATACTTTTGGTACTTTAAGTATATTTTGATGCCGATACTTTTGTACTTTCAGTCAAGTACATTTAGTATATCTACATTGCAGTATCAATACGTTTAACATGTGAGTACTTCTTCCATCACTGGTCGTGTCATGAGCTCTGATGGTCCATGAGTTGTTTGCTTTGGTCTGACAACCTGTTGCTGGAATGAATGCTCTGTTGCCATCAACACATTATCCTTTCATTTCTTTGCATGTGGATTTAACGTTACGTGGCTAATGTTTTCTTTTGAGCAGTTCCCTTTCTCAAATAAGAGTCTGGACAAACGGAGTCAGGGTGCTGGTATTGTGCATGTTGGCTCACTGGAAACACTCTGCTACACCAGTGGGTTCCTTGGGGGGGTTCCAAATGGCCCCTTACGGTGTGTAACTCTGAGAGTGTACTAATAATGTTGCTGCTACAGTGACATTGGAGACACATTTTTGAGACTGACCTTTAAGACACCTCTGGAGAACAGACCTCGGGCCTAGTAGCCGTCCCAGGCATGCTTCCACCTGTACAATACTCAAATGAGAGAGTCAACTGTCACTCTCTGACTGATGATACAAGGCAGCACTAATGTCTATGGTAGTGAATTACTAACAAATAATGCATGATGCGCTTTGGTTGATTTTAATTAGCAATTTCTTAAAAATAGGACAGTAAAACCTTGTTTTGTAAAGTACTGTAATAACACAATTTGGTGTCCTGAAATGGACTCGATTGCATTTGTTGGCAAGCTATTAAAATTAGTTTTTTTTCTTAATGAGCGGCCAGAAATATGAATGAGTCGAGACTGAAACCAGTGAACCATATCCAGCCGTCAGCTATGTGTCTTTGACCATCATTGCAACAATAGATGTGCAACTAAACACACAGGATTCATAAACACTGCCTCACATGCCTCGCAGTTTTAGATAATTAAATGAAGTCTAATGATGAATATGTGCACTTGAGTAAACTGGCATAACAAGACTTGGTCAGATGACAGATTTTGGGTGAGGTAGATACAGTATGAGTTGGTTAAAATACCATTGTTTAATTTTTTACTTGAGAGGTTATGTAATTAAGTTCAGTATTTGCTCTTTACAAGTGAATAAATGAAGGCAGATGCAACTGTACAATATTGTTTAAGAAAGTTTATGCTAAATTCCTCAAACAAGTTTCTGATACAGTGATAGACTGTGGGTAATAGAAAGAAAGATGTGCCATAGTTAACCGTAATTTGCTACAGAATTGAATACTATACAATGTTTGAGACTATATTGAAAAAGTATCTGTAAATGCAGAGGTTAAATTCCAGGTATGTGTAAACTGCAAATGTACCTTGCAAACACAACAACATAATTATTTACAGCATGCCACTACATCAGGTACGTTACAGTATAATGACAAACATGCATTTAACATGGGGTTGTGATGTAGTCCAAGTATTTGCAATAACTGACAGTGAATGTTCAGGGACTTTAAGGAAGCTCCAGGTTTTCATTCCTTTTTTGAGGAAAGCTAGCCATTGTGCACCTTCATTAAGCAGGTGTAATGCTTGTCGTGTTGAACCCCACTTCACTCGGGGCATCATGGAGGTTCTTGAGCTGTGAACTGATTAAGACTAGCCCCATTACGAACCTCTCACTCCACTATACAGCTCCGAGATGAGGTTCCACTGCGAGCTCTACAGGAATCGGTTGAACGGCCTCAAAGGGTCCGCTGTTTACCCTTTTCGCCGTATCCAAAAACTAATGGTAGTTTCCAAACTGTACAGATGTTGGAGGTATGGTCCGGCACCCTAACATTTTAGGTCGGGCACGAAAACAACCGTTTAAATCGCGTATTTAGTCAGCATGTGGCCATGTTTCCCATTCAATCCGGAAAACCCCCCTACGTCCAGTGCCAGTACTGCTCCCGGTTCGGCTACAATGGGAAACATGGCCACATGCTGACTAAATACGCGATTTAAACGGTTGTTTCGTGCCCGACCTAAAATGTATGATGCCGGACCATACCTTAAACATCTGTGCAGTTTGGAAACTACCATTAGTTTTTGGATACGATGTGGCGAAAAGAGTAATCCTTGGACCCTTTGCGGCCGTTCCACCGATTCCGGTAGAGCTCGCAGTGGAACCTCATCTCGGAGCTGTATAGCGGATTGAGAGGTTCGTAATGGGGCTAGATTAAGGCCTGTGTTTCATGTCATCCTCTTCTCTACCTGGCTTTTTGGACCATCATGAGTCCAACTGGACCCTTACACACTGAGGATTGTACAGTGCAGATGAGGTTGAGAATCGCTGCTTTACATGATTCAGCTGGCAGTTCATAGCAGAGTTTGTGTGGGATAAGTTGCAGGGGATTCAACGAGGCGTGGCATAAATCTTGAAGGGGTGTGGAGTGCGGGTGGCTCCGACGATTCCCTCTGTACTCAGCTTTACTCCATCCAGAGTGGAGAAGCAGAACAACTGCAGTAAACTGACAAAAAACAGGAAGAGCTCCATTCTTGCCAGTCCCTCTCCAAGACATGCACGCTTACCTGAGAAAAAAAGGAAGAAACACCCCACATGGATTATTTTGCAACTATACCTTTACCTGTGTACGTCGGTAGTAAATATTATGAATTTGCAGTAGTTGAACTGATATACATTGAGTCCATTCCCTCTTCTCTTCTCCCTCTTCTATCTCCATTTTGTTTATTTTCTCTTTCTTTGTTTTTCCTTTTTTTCAATATTGGTATCGAACCGATGTCAAAATAATTACTATATTCTTTCACCGGTATTGACCGATATTTTTTCACCGATATTGACCGATATTTCACTGAGATTAACTAAAAAATATAATTAAAAAAAATCAGCAATGAGCTCAAAATGAGTAATATTTAATGTAATATATCGGTATCGGACCCTGGATATTATCGGATATCGGTCAAATTTCAATATCGTGCATCTCTACAAGGAAGCCAAATTATTTCTCTCCATTTCTTGAAATGTTATGCAATCTGCATTTGCCTAATTTCCCCACGTCAGTGACAGGATCCCTAAGAGTTTGGCTCAACAATCAGGGTCTTGATCAGGGGTTTGACTTTCAATGTGATGTCCCTCTTACCTGCAGAGAAGGGCAGGAATGCATCCCTTCTCACAAACTTGCCATCAGCATCTAGGAAGTGTTCCGGGTTGAAGATGTTTGGAGTCTCCCATTCATTCTTGTCAAATAGCACAGAAGTCAGGTTGGGCATCAAGTTGGTTCCCTAGAACCGTAAAATAAGTCAACTTACTGTACGGGCTCTAATGTTTGAATTATTACTGGCTTATATTTACAGCAACATAAGAATGGTTATGTTATCGCAGTGTTGATTTTGGCAACACATTTTGATTTCGTTTTAGTCAGTCTTTTGAATAAAATTCCATTTAGTTTTAGTCATATTTTAGTCATCTGAAATGTTATTGTTTTTGTCTAGTTTTAGTCGACTAAATATCATAAGATTATAGTCGACTAAATCTACAGTTGATTTAGTCGACTAAAATGTATTTTGGCGGTGCCTTGATGGCGTCGTAAAGGCAGATTTTACACTTGGTTGCATGCTGAAAATAGCCGATCTACAAGCTCACAACACGTTGCGTGGCACGCAACACAAGCGCAACCAAACATAAAATGACTTGTCTTTTAGTTCTACTGGATCTCTTCTCCACTAGTCCCTCACTAACATTTTAGTCTAGTTTTTATTTGTTGACGAAATTGTCAATATATTTAGTCTTAGTTTTAGTCATCATTAGCTTAGTTTTTGTTTCGTTTTCGGCAGTGAAAAAAGGTAGTCAACAAACATTTTTCGTCATAGTTTTAGTCGACCAAAGCAACACTGTTATCGTATGATTGTATTGATTATATGTGATTTTAACACAACCAAGATGCATTTTACTTGCATTCATTAATTCTCTTGTTTGGTTATGGCGTGAATATTTATTGCCTGTGAAGCACTGTGTTTTGAAAAGTGCTATACAAATGTCATGCTTACCAAAAGTGCTTATGAAATACTCATGCTTACCAAAGTCCTTATGAAATACTCATGCTTACCAAAGTCCTTATGAAATACTAAAGCAACAGGAAAACAGTTTACGTTGATGACTAGCCCTAGCTTGGACTGTGAGTCAAGTCAACAGGCTGTTATTGACACAGATATCAATGAAGAGGCACACTATAGTCACATGGTCATGATGACAGAGGCGGTATTGTGTTTAACTCACTATGTGAATTAGCTCCTCAATGAATGAACACTTGTCATGTAATATAATGTGATTATGTCTACTATTTCTATATTATACTATACTTTTGTAGAGGATTATGTGTACGTGGGAATCTTAACCGACCACCACAACAATGCCAAATATGGACACTTACAAGTTGCATACCTTTGGTATGAAATAACCGCCAAGCGTTGTGTCCTTGGCGGCCATCCTGAGTCCATTGAGAGGCACAATATTTCCCATCCTCTGGATCTCATGGATGACAGCATCAGTGTAGGGCATGTTGGGTCTGTCGGCCATAGTGGGTTGGCGGGACTGTCCAATCACTCTGTCTATCTCTGCCTGGACCTTCTCTGTGTGATGAAATAGAAGGTTTTATTAGAAAATAAACAATATTAGCAAAGACATACCTGTACAGATACTCATGGGTGATTAAATATATATTTATTACAATTGATTATTTAATTCTAAGCATTTGTACCCAAAATCTGAAGCACCACAGTGGTGTGTGACAGATTGTCATGAGGGCCATGATTGAATATACATAAATAACACATCGTGTGGACATATCCCAATCCCTGAAATGCTTATCGCTGCTTCTGGTCAGACTGAATGAAATGCATGCCTTTTGGGTCTGATATGTTTGATATTTATGTTTGATAATATCACAATTTAACAACCCTGGCATCCCTATTTGGGGCTTTTTTCTATTTTTTAAATAGTGAAATCAGCCGATCTACAAGCTCACAACAGTGAGCTTATACTGTAGGTAGGCTATCTGTTGAAAAAAAATATATTTATAATATATAAGATATAGGGCTTAAGTGGTTAAGAAAATGACGTCCGTCCCCCTCTGTTTTGAACCCTGTATCCATCCATTTGTACTTCTTAGTCATCTATCTGTGTATGGTGTTCTCAGCAACACTCACCTTGGATATGAGGGTGGTTGATGAGATATATCATTGCCCACTGCAGGGTGGTGGAGGTGGTCTCTGTGCCAGCGAGGAACAGATCCAGAGAGCACATAACCAGGTTGGCTTCACCAAATCCCTGTTCAGGGCTTCCCTTGTTCTGAAGGGAGAGATACATTGATGAAGACATAACCAATACAAAGAGATGGAAACAAAGAGGCCAGACACTGGCTAAAGTTTACTGTAGCCAGTGTCTGGCTGGCTCTACAAGCTCTACAAGCGACGCGTTGTGAGCTTGTAGATCGGCTATTTTCAGCATGCAACCAAGTGTAAAATCAGCCATTACGGCGCCATCAAGGCACCGCCAAAGTACATTTTAGTCGATTAAATCAACTGTAGATTTAGTAGACTATAATCTTATGATATTTAGTCGACTAAAACTAGACAAACTAAAACATTTCAGATGACTAAAATATGACAAACTAAATGGAATTTTATTCAAAAGACTATGACTAAAACTAAGTAAAAATTTGCTGTCAAAATCAACATTGCATGGCAGACCCTGCTCGTACTTTCTCCAGCTCTATGAGGAAGGTGTCCATGTAGTCCCGTGGGTCGCTGGGGTCCAAGTCTGACTTGTGTCTCTCTAGCTCTCCACTGATAAAGGCCTTCAAGGCCTTGTAGTTGGTGAAGATGTTATTGTGAGGGCCTGGCAGGTGCTTCATCAGCCCAGGAAATGCCTCGTAGAACTGTTTGGAGAAAATAACCGAATCATTATTTCGTGAGGTCAGTCCTGTTCCTAAAGATGAACAAAGAAAACAGACCTCTTCCCCTAGCACTCCTGATTTCTTTGCACCTGCATTCGTTCCCTACTCGGATAGATACTAGTTATGTTGTTATGTATATTTACTCAAGTACTGTACTTAAGTACAATTTTGAGGTACTTCAATACTTTTACTTCTACTCCACTACATCTCAGAGGCAATTATTGTACTTTTACTCCACTACAATTATTTGAAAACTTTAGTAACTAGTTACTTAGATACTTACCGGTACATAGTATTACTATTTCTACATTGATTGCATTTATACTTTTACTCAAGTAAAACATTTGAGTACTCTTTCCACCACTGGGTATGTGTTTACTTCTTCAATTATTTTGACTTCTTTTGTTTTACGCATCCTAATGTCATTTTAGAATTGTGTTTCCTTAGTTTGCCTTGTTGAAATGTGCTATACAAATACATTGTCTTGCCTTACTCTGCAACTTGACCACTTAGTCTGTTGTAGTGGACTACTGAACTAGGGCTCATTCTTCTTACTCTGGCCACACACGTTTAAGTCGCTCAGGATAATAGCATCTGCTAAATGCCTTGGGCATGTACTTGTTATGACTTAAACTGTAATTGTATTCTTGCTCTGTAAAGCACTTTGAGCTGCATTTCATGTCATGAAAGGTGCTATACAAATAAAGTTTATTATTATTATTAAAGTAATTTTCACCTCGCATTGTTTTGGATATACTCAGGAAATTAGTGTGTGTTGCGATGTATACTGTATGTGATGTTTCTGTCCATATGCAAATTAATGTATTGAATCGTGACTGGAGATTTAGCTCATTTGACTGTCGGACGTTTAAATACCCTTGAACTCTTTAAACCAGGGGTCTTCAACAGGGGGTCCTCAGAGTTACTACAGGGGGTACGCCAAATCTTTGTATGATATGATTTTCTTTTAACCTTAACCACTTGAACCCTATCATCCCTTTTCTGAGGAGAACTTTAGCCAAAAATAGCAGCTCTACAAGCTGATTGTAGATCTGCTATTTTTGGTAAAGAGCTATCTGTGTAGAGGGAAAAAAGAGCAGACCACGTAAACAAAAAAAGTTGAATCTGAAACACAATTTTATCCAATAAAGAGGGGGTCCCTGCTTCATCTCTCTCTCAGCTAAGGGGTCCTTGGCCTGAAAACATTGAAGACCCCTGCTTTAAACTAATACTTATTAAAGATATCCCCTGCCTTAGAAATTAAAACGTTGTTATTTTGTTTCTAAATGGATGCAACCCTGCATGTGTCCCTGAGGACCCGTGGTGTCGTACATGAGCCCATATGGTTCCCTCCAGATAGACCGTCTCAGACAGGTTCTTCAGCATGGTCTGGAAGTTGTTGTCTGCGTAGTCAAACCTCTTCCCAAACACCAGCTGGCAGATGATGTTGGACACAGCATTGTTGAAGAGGGGCACCGGGTCAAATGGTTCACCTGATCATAAGGGCATAAGCGAATGTCAAGAGTGACATTATTTAAATAAATAAAAAACGTTCTTATCCTCATAAACACCTTAAACATGCTCATTTTCAAGCGTTTTCAATCCTTTGCACTCTTTTGTCTTGTTCTATTGTACCAACCTTTCTCCCTCTCCATCTCTTCCTGCAGGTAGCGACTCTCCTCATAGATGCTCTCCTCTAAAGAGCTCTTTCCTAATCCAAACCTGCGTAGGGTAGACATGGCAAAGCGGCGCTGTCTCTTCCATACATGTCCATTACTGAAGAACAGACCCGCTGAAATAGAAAGAGAAAACACAATAACATCGTCGTATCTCTTTGTATTGTCCGTCTCTAAAGTATATCTGTGTTAGTGGAATAGGAGGCTTCGTAAAGCAGTACTGTATATCGGTTTCTTTGATTAACCCTTAAAGATGTTGCTATAATCATTGGTTCTCAAACTTTTTCATGTGAAGGACCCCCAAATTTGGGCCGCGGCCCGCAGACCCCCATTTCAAAATATTTTGCTCCAGGGACCCCCCAGAAGCAAAGATTTAAGTGAAAAAAGATTTGCACAAATGTTCACGATTAAAAAATAATAGCAGATCTACAAGCTCATAGCGCGGCACTCGTTGCCGCGCTATGAGCTTGTATATCTGCTATTTTTGAATAGCCAAAGACATCTAAAAATGACACAGATGCGTTCCCGGTCTTAATGGGTTTTCACCTGAGTTTCCTGAATACAGTCTGGTCTGGATTGGACTGTATGGCCGATCCACGAAGTTCTCTGCCTGGTTCACCAGGGCCTCCTTCACCATCTTGTACCCGGTTACAAACACTGTTTTGTCTCTTCCCAGACGCAGACAGAACACATTCCCGTAAACGTCGGCCAGCTGCGGACGCAGGACAAGAAAATAAGGGCCTGTTGTTGTCCAACATGTGACTCTAATAGAATACACTTTTCATTGTCAATGGAATGTATTTATTTACACACACCATATATATATATATATATATATATATATATACACATACACATACATACATACCACATATATGTACCTACACACACACTACAGGTTTTGAGCATGTCCAGTATATGGTGTTGTGAAATAATAAGAACAGTTGTTGCTGATTTAGTTCACAGTCTATCCAGTTAGACCTATGTTTTTCTCATGGGTATCCTCTGTGTATTCAAATAGCTGAGGAGTAATTGCTGTTTTTAATTTCAGAAACATGGGATGGCATTGCATGCAGTCTTTTAACACGTATATACCCTATAAAAATTCACATGGGCATGCTGTTGCTTACCTTGGTCAGGTAAATGTGAGGCTGTTTGAGGTCAATGCTGAACACGTTTCCTACAAGAGGAAGAGCCAGAGGTCCTGGGGGGAAGTTGTGTGGATTCCTGTTCTTGAGGAAGTCTGCTAGCAGGAGAATTGCAAAACTCAACAGCAGCATTCCCCTGAGGTCCAGCGCCAGGAGCGCATCGTAGAGCCGCCACATGGTGAAGGGAAAGCAAGAGATAAGCGAGCATGAGCGATGAGGCACTGATGAGTTACAGTGTTTTGGCTGCTCGTTTGCTCTATATACCGACCAGTTAGTTAGAGATGGGCTGGTATGCCACTGTGCTTGCTGCTGACTCACACTTTGTATACAGCAAACTTTCCATGTAGGAAATAGAGAGAGGAGGGGAGGTGTACGTCCCTCTGACCTGTCATTGACACTCTGACAGTGAAAAAGAACCAGTGGTGGAAAGTAACTAAGTACATTTACTTAAGTACTGTACTTAAGTACAATTTTGTACTAAGTACAATTTCCACTACTTTTTTAATTCTACTCCACTACATCTATAGTGGCAAATATTCTACTTTTACTCCACTACAATTATTTGAAAACTTTAGTTACTAGTTACTTTTTGTAGATTTCGGTTATTATTACAAAACATACATTACCCGCTTTGGCCCTATATACATTTCGGCCATTTGAAAATAGCCGATCTACAAGCTCACAATGCGTCGCAGCTTGTAGATCGGCTATTTTCAAAAGATTTCTACACAGTTTAAAACTTGGGACATTCTGCATAATGAGTACTTTCTACTTTTGGTACTTCAAGTACATTTTGATACCAATACTTTTGTACTTTTACTTCCAGACTTTTACTTGTAACAGAGTACTTTGCAGCATTGATACTTTTACTTCAGTCAAATAATTTAGTACTTTTTCCACCACTGAAAAAAAAACAATTAAGATTGGTCACACAGTTACGTCGCACAGCCTGTGACATGAATTTGAATGTTTGCTCCACCTCTCTTCACCCCACCTTACCCCGATGATGCATTATTAGAACATGGGAACAATACAACAGACTGAGAGGATATAAGTTCAGGATGATGTAGATCAGGGGTTGTTAGTAAAGAGTCTCTATTTACTACTATATAAACTGTAAATGTGTTTAAATATGGATTTAAATGGGAGTAAATAAAAGTTAAAAAGTGCTCTTTGTTTCATTGTATGTATGCTGGAATTAGGCAAACTTGTGTAGGTGATGCCAAATACATTTTATGGCATAACTACAGTAACTTTCTGTTGATCATTCTGACCCACCTGACCCTTTCACCTCGTCCAGTCGAGTCTCCCCCGCAATGTGGTGCCTCATCTCACCAGGGAAGCACCGCTCACACGTTGAGAATCCCTGGTGTATTTTTTTGGCTGATCATAATTCCTTGTGATTTGTATTAAATGTACACTGCAATATTGTGAGTGTGTACTGTAGTTGTGCAGGGTTCTAAATGCAAGTATAACTATATTGGTCTGTATGTCTTGTCTGTGCGTCCATTACACTTTGGCCTCAAGCAACATATTTAAAACTGCTGGGTGGATTGCGATTGCATTTCCTGTGCACTTTCATGTTCCCCAGATGATGTTCCCTACTAATTTTGGTGACCCAATATGTTTTCCTCCAGGGCCACCATTAAGCCAAAATTACCACTTATATGCAAGATATCTCAATATCTATAACAGGCATATCAAACAGGCAGATTGGCATGAAACTTAATGTGCTCAGCAAGGATGAACCTTACTGATTTAGGTGACTTTGGTGCAGGGAACAGCACAGCCTCGTACTTACTTACGCCTATAGCCCAACTTTGGGCATAGACCACGAACAAGTGCTCTCCAAGAATCCTGGTCCTGGGCCAGTTTCTCCAAGCTGTCCCCATGTGTGGCCAGATCTCTTCACATCTGCATCCAGGTCACGCCGCCAGGTGTCTCTTGGTCTGCCCCCCCTTCATTCTCCCTTGTGGGTACCAGAACAGGGCATATCCTGTGATCCATGCAGGTTTGCGTAGAGTGTGGCCAGTCCATCCCCAGCGTCTTTGGAGGATTTCTTCCTCTACAGGGTGTTGTTCGCTGCCACAGTTCCAGGTTACTGATGGTTACTGGTGTTTGACCATCGAATTCGGAAAAAAAACTGTCCCGCCCAGTTTTTTCGACACTACTGCCCCAGATACAGGTGAAGTTCTCCACCTCCTCTAGTGCTTCACCTTCTAGTGTGATGGGAGTAACGCTGTCTGTGTTCATTTTGAGGACCTTGCTCTTTCCTCTGTGAATGGTGTAGCCAAGGCGTGTTGAGTTGGCTGAGACTATGTCGGTTTTCTCTTGCATTTGTTGTTGGGTCTAGCGTGGGAAAGAAGGAGGGAAGGCCCAGCACGGCCTCTAGGGGCTGCTAATGGGGCTAACTAACAATCAAACAGGGAATACCAAACACTTCTTTTGTGTAGTTACTGGCCAAATGTGTTCTACTGTAAAAGGTGTGGCTTTCAGGATGTCTGTGTTTTTTTTGCAAGAAATTCGCCTTCACTTCATTCTGTTAATCTGCTTGGTCTGCACTACAGAAGTGGTGTTATATGTTATACATGTAGATGACTTGAGTTTATTAGGATCCTCATTAGCTGGTGCATAACAACAGCTAATCTTCCTGGGGTCCACACATAACATAAAAACATGACATTCAACAAGACATTACAGGACAATTACATTAAAATATGACAGTCAATTTGATCACTGAAACCAATTTGATCACTGAAACCAATAGGTACCGATACGGTATCGGTACCTATTGGTTTCAGTGATCATAACCTTGTAGCGATATGTAGGAAAGCCAGACAGACCATGTGATATCCCAGGTAAAGGTATTGTTTTATTTATTAATATGTTTTTGTTACAGACTGTGGAATTGGTATTAAATGGAAAAGACGAATGGCTCTAGCGAACCTTGGCATGAATCTTGAATGGGAGTGGTATGTGTGTAACCCCAACGAGTCCTTCTGTACTCAGCTCTACTCCATCAAGGGTGGAGAAACTGAACTTCTGGAAGAAACTGACGAAAAACAGGAACAACTCCATTTTTGCGAGGCTTTCTCCTAGACATACACGTTTCCCTGAAAACACACATAACATAATCATAACCTTAGCCATAAACAAAACACAAGCACACACAAATCACTTAGTATATAGTACACATAAGCATACTGTAAATACACCCCCAAACAGTGGCAAAATGTCAAGATCAAACTCATTCTAGATCCATAAAAGTGGGGTTTAAGGATAGAAATAGAATGCCGCAAAATGCTGTGTAAAGGTTGACCCTTAGGTAGAGCTGGGCCTGGGACAATGTGGAATCAGTATATCTATGTCAGTATATACCTGTGAACTCTTCAAAACTATAGTTATTTCCAATACAGCACCTCCAACTATAATCTACTGCAGTGGTTCTCAACATGTGGGTCCTCAATTTATTTTGGGGGGTCCCCACATGATTTGCTTAATGTGCAACATTGTTTTCTCACTCAACAGTAAACAAACCAACATACAGTACCAACATAAGTGTACACAGGGTATCTGCACATATCTGTGACAATTTAAGGACTTTTATGACCACCTTAATACTGCCCAAAAAAAAAGTAATCAGCAAACTATGAAACTAGCTAAAACTAGCTAGAAAATAGCCGATCTACAAGCTCACAATGCCTCGCAACGTGATCGGTTATTTTCACAATATTCATCTGTTGAACCGAGTCAAGCAAAAAGTAATGCTTCAACTCCTACAATTACAAGTGCTTGTCAGGGTGGGGGTCCCCAGTTCAAATTTGATTATTTTGGGGGGTCACTACTTAAAAAGGTTGACAACCACTGATCTACTGTATGATGGAGGGTTGCTTGTATATTCTAATGCAAATTTAGATTGGATATAGTTCCTAATAACACAACTACCTCCAACTGTTTATGCTTCCATCTTATGTCTTGTTTGTGTGTACGGTATATTCAATTGATCTGTCGATATCAAATAATCAAACCAAGAAATTATAGTGGGAGTGATGATGTGAATTCCTGGAAGGGGGATTGCTCTTGCAAAGTAATTTATAAACTTGTTTTAATCAACAGCTAAACCATGTCATGTGTATGGTACTGTACTTCAAATATTACTTGGACCACTGCAGACGAACATTTTACATGCAGAAATCTGACAACAAATTGCCCACAATTTTCACACATTGCCAGTTCCAGCCATACAGTCTTATTAATTGAAAAAAACGAATTGAATTTGCTCAGTTTTACCTGCAGAGAAAGGCAGGAAGGCCTCTCTCCTCACAAACTTGCCATCGGCATCTAAGAAGTGTCCAGGATTGAAAGTGTCTGGAGTTTCCCATTCGTTCTTGTCAAACAGTACGGAAGTCAGGCTGGGCATCAGTGAAGTTCCCTACACAACACATAGGGGAAAACAAACTACTGTACTAGCTTCCATTTATCGTGAATAGATGGCTTGTAGTTACACATCTTCATAAGTACAGATTTGATAGAACATAGTAGCGAGATATATGTATTATTATTGCACTCCATACTTTTACGTGGTTGTTTTTATTGCCTCTGAGGCACTTTGCAAACATTGCTTTGCTGGCTAAAATATGTATGAATAGGTGGACCTTTGGCAGTGTTAGAAAGTAACCAAGTACATTTACTCAAGTACAGAGTGTTTCTACATTAATTATTGCTACTTTTACTTAAGTAAAAAACGAGCTTCCACCACTGACCTTCGGTATAAAGAAACCACCCAGTGTTGTGTCCTTAGAGGCCATCCTCAGTCCATTGAGAGGCACAATGTTTCCCATCCTCTGGATCTCATGGATAACAGCATCAGTGTAGGGCATGTTGGGTCTGTCGGCCATATTGGGTTGGCGGGACTGTCCAATCACTCTGTCTATCTCTGCCTGGACCTTCTCTGTGTGATGAAATAGAAGGTTTTTAAGCATTCAATAATCAAATGAGGTCATACACACCCTCATCTCTACAATCGTATTTATGTGTGTAAATGTATGTATGCATGTACAGTATGTCTGTCCCCTGAAACATACACCAATCATTCATAGCTCATGCTGCTACATGCGTGCTTAATGTCTCAGAACCGAAGCACCTTGAGCATTATTTCTTTCAGGAAATCTCTTTGTTACACCAGCATTGTTCCTGTGAAACACTTTTGTTGTTATTGGTGAAATATTTTGTATAAAGAGTGCAAAGAATTTGACACAGCTGAGTATCAACGTATAGTTTTTCCCACAATACTGTATTCATTATCCAGACCCTAGTATTGCTGGATAACTACATCTTCTCTGTGTATCTGTCGCTCAGCCATTACAGTTACATTTGCATACTCTGCAGGGAAAAACAATATAACAAAAATCATGGTAAAGGGAAGTGTTGTATTGTCCCTAAGGGATGGGAAATTACTTGGGGGGGCTGTTGGGGGGTAAGTGTCTTGCAGGAACACTTCGACATGACTGTAGATATCATATGGTTTACATATCAACCAGTTTCCTGACTGAACTAAATTCGACTATGAGCTTCTTGGTGTAGGGCCTGCAATTCACCTGACACTTACTGTACCTTGAATATGGGGCCACTTGATGAGATAAACCAGGGCCCACTGCAAAGTGGTGGAGGTGGTCTCAGTTCCAGCCAGGAACAGATCTAAAGCACATAGAGCCAGGTTGCTCTCCTCAAAGCCCAGGTCCGTCTCTCCTTTGTGCTATTGAAACATGGGGAAAAGAAGTGAGTTCAAAGAGTGAAAGAAACAACAGATATTGTGCAGTGTATGTGTAGCGCAGTTTGCTCACGCACCTTCTCCATTTCTATGATGAAAACGTCAATGTAGTCTCTGGGATTGCTAGGATCCAAGTCCAGCTTGTGCGTCTTCACCTCCTGACGAATGAAGGCAATCAAATCCCCGTAGATGGCAAACATTTTGTTGTGAGGACCTGGCATGTGCTTCATGACTGCAGGGATTGCCTCATACAGCTACAGTGAGAGCACAGTTTAAGGTGACATTTCATTCATAAGAGTTACTTTGATTATACTGTGAGTGTGCTCCAAAAAGTATCACCTGTATCTTGTGATCTTGTGTGTCCATTAGGGACATAAATGTGTATCACTAAACATTTAGGACTAAATAACCAAAATTAACCGAAATAATGTCATATTAACAAAAAAACACTTAAATATAATCTATAATTGTTCCTCATACAATATTTTACAATACCTACTAAAGTAAAGAAAAACATTTGAAGAGAAGAAAACAACCTTACATAATGAGATATAGACCTAATGTATTAATGCTTGACGGTTAACCGCGGTTAACTGCCCACGGTCCAAAGGTTAAACGTTTATCAAAAAGGGGGCATCCCTAGTGTCCATGTACTTTGTATACAGTAGGCTACGTGACAAAGCATATTTCTTACACAGTATGAATCTGAATTTGAGATAGGAGTTATTCACACTCTCTTAGACTACATGTGCCCTGTGCTTACTACTGGAGATCAGTTCCTTCAGATCTTTCTCTACTGTTATGTATCTCTTCCTGTTGTTCTTCTATCACAAAATACAATGCCCTATACAATGAGATGAATGAGTTGGATGGATATTTCCTCACCAGACCCCAGGCAGAGCCCTCCAGTTGAATGGCTTCGTTCAGATTCTTGAGCATGGTCTGGAAGTCGTGGTCACTATAGTCAAACCGTTTCCCAAACACCATCCGGCAGATGATGTTGGACACAGCGTTGTTGAGTAGGGATGCTGGGTTGAAAGGCTTGCCTGGTGAAAATGACAGATTTCTCTGTTCTGTTACTTGCATATAATTATTCCATTTAAGAAGTTATTTGATGTCGTCCTATATTCATTCTATTATTGTTGTCTTTGATAAGATAAGGTAAGATAAGATAAACCTTTACTGATCCCCAGAGGGAAATGTACGTGTTATAGCAGCACCAGCAGTAAGAATGAAACATAGGAGAGGTACTGTACAGGTAAGAGTAGGAGTCTAGAACCACACTAGATAAATAACAAATAAAATAATGAGCTTGTCCCGTTTCTTTTCAACGGTACTTTCTTCATAACTGCTGCCGACCTACCTTTCTCATTCTCCATCTCTTCCTGGACGTAGCGACACTCCTCGTACAAACTCTCTTCCAGTGAACTTTTACCCATTCCAAACCTACGCAGGGTGGACAAGGCAAAGCGCCTCTGTGCCTTCCACCTCTGGCCGTTGCTCTGGAACAGACCATCTACCCAATGAACAAACATGGAGAGACAATACACAGTTAAATCCTCAGTGTTATGTTCATTGTTATACTCTCAGTTAAATGAACACTGAGGATTTTACTGTGTGTCCGTTCAATAATATAATATTATGTTCAATCATTGTGTGTACAGTACATGTATAGGCCTACTGTATGGATTTGAGGGCAGTGGTGGAAAAAGTACTCACATTTTGTACTACTGCAATGTAGAAATATATATACTTTAAAATAAAAATACTTTAAGTACCAAAAGTAGAACTACTTATTATGCAGAATGTCCTCTTTAACAAGTTATCTAAAATGTGTAAAAATCTTTAGAAAATTCGGCCATTTGAAAATAGCAGATCTACAAGCTCACAATGCGTCGCATATATAGGGCTGAAGTGGGTAATGTATGTTTAGTGATAATAATCAAAATCTACAAAGTAACTTGTAACTAAAGTTGTCAAATAATAGTAGTGGAGTAAAAGTACAATATTTGTCTCTGAGATGTAGCGGAGAGTAAAAGTACTGAAAATTGGAAATACTCAAGTAAAGTAACCTCAAAATAAATTGTACTTAAGTACAGTACTTGAGTAAACGTACTTAGTTACTTTACACGACTGTTTGAGGGAAGGGTTGATGTATGCATAGTATGTGTCAGACGGAGAAGTTCACCTAAGCTTCCTGAATAAACTCTGTCTGCCATTGGGCTGTATGGCCGTTCTCCAAAGGTCTCTGCTTGTGTCACCAGTGCCTCCTTCACCATCTTGTATCCTGACACAACCACTATCTTATCGATGCCGAGACGCACGCCGAACACGTTCCCGTAGACCTCGGCCATCTGTGGACATTATAACAAGAGATTATAACAAGAGCTGATATTGTCAGACCAAGTAGCATTTTTGTGACCAATTACTTTATTGATTTATTTTAATGTTTATAAATGAACAACAATCAAATCAAAATCAACAAATACTAATGACTAATCAGTCATACTGTATATTATTCATTACTGTACTTACTTAACGTCACCTTGCTAAACTAATGTCATTTTTTGAGGAAATTTATATTTTTGCTTAAAGGAGGAGTTCACCCAAAAAATGACTTATTTTCTATCAATTGCACACCCTATGAAGCCTTGAATCCATGGATTCTTTTTTGTTTTTGTCGCATTCCTAAGCTAATAATTTGATTCCCGTCTCCTACCGGCTAATGTATCCGGTAGGAGACACAAAGTAGATTATTTGTGTCTCCTACCGGAAATACACACGGTCATCAAATTATTGTCTTAGGAATGCTACAAAAACAAAAATTAATCCATGAAATCAAGGCTTCATGGGGTGTGTAATTGATAGAAAATAAGTAATTTTTTGGGTGAACTCCTCCTTTAAGTCAGCTCCTCATGACACTGGCCACCTCTGGTAAAATGTCCCATCTCCTAATTGAAAAGGATCATGCTGTTCCCTCCCCTTCTAGTATAATGGCCTATCTCCCTAGTGTGACTTGGGCCAAAATAGGCCATTCTTTTGGCGTAAGTCACATGTTTTTGTGACTTTAATATAAGTCTGGAGAAAATCATCAAATTGTTTGGCCTAAGTCTTTAATCCTATTTAAATCTCTTATGTTACATAACTGACAGACTGTGTTATTTTTATGTTAATAGTCATAATTTGTTATAAATGTTTTGGGTGAAAAATGATTAAGAAATATAGTTTTGTTTTGGATCAGTTTTTAATTATTTCTGAAAAACGTAAAAAAAATACTTAGGCTATTAGTTTAGCAATGTGACGTTAATTAGTATTCATTAAATTAATTATTTGGCAAGTATGTGTTCTTATAATTTCACTTTGTCTTGTGAAGATATTGCATGCAAGTTATTATTAATGATCACATTTGAATTAATTAATTTGGATTAGGGTTAGGCTTAGAATGCAATGGCAGTATTACCAGGGTACATAATCTTTTTCACAATTGTCTGGCTAACTTTGTATTCCTTGTTTTGTGAAATACAACTTTGACCATCGCAAACTATGCTACCAACTCCCCAAGTAGGTCTATCCTACATCCTTCAACTTATGCCTACAGTACATTTCAAAATTATATTGTTCCCATAACATAACACTACTGTGCTGTATAGTTGAAAAAAAACAGTGGCTCGTAATTCAGTAGTCTGAAAGCACGTACAATAAATACATAATATAAATAACATTAAGAGTAGCCTATGGTCTAGACATGCTCTCTGTGAAAAGGCAACTTCTATTGTGATTTGGGGGGTGGGGGTGCATTGATTGATTGATTGATTGACATTTTTATTAGGCAAAAGAATGTAAAACAACAGTTACATTTATAATGCTTTTGTCTAAAAGGTCCGGCCAAAAAAGTCCTTGCGGACTTGTTTCCGTTGGGGTCCTTGCATTACCTTGCCTTACCTTGGTAAAACTAATGTGAGCCCGCTCCATGTCAATACTGAACATGCTCCCTACAAAGGGAAGAGCCATTGGTCCTGGTGGATAGTTGGATGGATTCCTGTATTTGAGGTAATCAAATATCAGGAGAGAAACGCAAATAAACAGCAGCATTCCCTTGAAGTCAAGGCCTGTCAAAAAGGCGTAAATCCACATCGTGAAGCTGAACCGGATCAGCAGTCAACAGTGTTGAAAGTTATGCAATTTTCTTCTCCCTCTCTTTAAAGCATAGTGTTGTGAAGTGTTGTGTGTCTGTAGTTGCATGAGAAAGGATAAAATGAAAACAAGGTCCAGTACGCTGAAGCTGTCCTGAACACTCCTTGTGTGTACAAAAGTGGTCATAGTAATCTTAAAGGTGTACTGTACCAGAGCATTAAGCCACACCTCTTGAAAGACAGATATGACTTCATTTATCATGTTTAGCTATAGCATGTATCTTATAAATGTATTTTACAGTATGAAATCAAAACCCAATGCTCAATAATTGCCATTATATATATTTTTTTTAAAATGCATATTTCATGCTCAGTACTGTGCCCATCACAGCAGTGTTGTTTTGGGTAGCTCTCAAACTACTTGCGATGAGATAGCATTTTCCTTTAGTCCACGAACCACGTGATTTGATGACAGATTAGATGTTAATGAGTGGCCACCCATGTAAACAGGGTAGATGGGAAGAGGAGGACATTGTTTTAACTAATCCACTGGGTGTCAGTCTAAATATGTAAGTGGAGATGGATTCCTTTCTAATAATTTGTTTTCCCCATATAAAATAAATTAATTAAATAAATAAAAATGACATATTTCAATACTTATCACCCCTTTTCTCTTATAAAATCTAAATGAAAAAACATCACAAAGAAATATCCTGGATTATATACACCTAAAAATTATTTAGTTGTATATGGTGTATATAATTTGTTAATACGGCATCATTTTTATATATAATAAAATAGAATTTATTGATTCCATTCTTGCAGAAAAGATAAATCGATTAAACATACATCAACTTCTCTTACAGTACAAGGAATCCCAACAGTAACATTTATGTCCTGTTCTGTTATTTAACCATGTGTTATCGTCTTTTACAAAGCTGTTTGTGGTGGTCTGATTGATCCATCTGTGATTATGTGTATTTAGTTGAAAGTATACAGTAGTGCGTGACAGTGATAATGTGGGACTGTCACTAATGGCGGTAAAATGACAAACATGTCTAGCTATAAAGTCAGATTAAGTACTGTACATGGTTGACCCTAGCGTGCTAAGGGCACCTATCACCAGGACACTTATCAGAATTCAACATTAATGGAAGCAAAGTCCATATCCTAATCTGTCTATTGCTGCTTATTCAGCAAAAGAATTAAGGCTTGGCTTTTTTTTTTTTGGTTGTTTGATGAAAAGTAATCTCATATCAGCAAGAAGTACAAAAGGAAAATTACATCACGTGTGATCACAAAAACATCCTGTCTGCTCCAAATCTCCAAGGCATAACATAATACAGTACCAGTGAGAAAACAGATGGTGGTGTAATAGAAGAAAAGACGGTTTCAAGGTCTCTTGTGACAATACACAAAGAAACCGGTCAGGACAATGGACTCTTTGCTGTGAGGACAGCTCTTGGCTGGGTTATAAATGGGCCACTCAATTCAACTCATTCATTTCAGAAAAGGATGGATTCCTAACCGGATCTCTCTGTAGCACATAACTAAACTAGAAAAGTGCTCCTCGGAGCACAGGTCTCCGCCAGGTCAGGTAGATTAGTGTGGGCCAGCAATGCTCAGAATTCGCAAATCAGGCTGGAATATGAAAAATCTGAAGGATCGGACGGATCCATCTTGATCACTTGACTAAAGAGATAATATGTACCGATTTGCGTGATGTTTAGACATGTAGGAGTTTAAAAATCGGACGCTGTGTACATGATTTGCGGCATTTTGTTCAAAACGGGCCACTCCTGCAAACTTTAGATGTCAATCTTAGCCAATCAGGATAAAATCTGAAGGAGTAATATCCAAAAATGTGTTTTACAAAAGTCGGCTTCCTGGTGGCGCTATAAAAGGCAGATGTCAAAAATGCAGGGCAAAGGTTTTTCCTTGGCCTCTAGGGTGTGCACATACAATGTTTTACACAGATAGGTGCAGTTCTAGGAAAAACACGAATCGGCCTGTTATAGTGCTACCATGAGGCTGATTTGAAAATGTTGTGGCATTTCCTCCTTCGCCTAGTTAGAATGTGCGTCCAAAATCTCATGGAAATTGCATGCTGTGTTCAGGATTTGAGACATTTTGTTAAAAACGGAGCACTCCTAGCCTCGGCCATGCCTTTCGGACTGGCGGAGACAATAAGTCATGTTTTGGGTGAATTACTCCTTTAACCCACACTAGCATGGATATTTTTCTCTCCAAATTTTGGCTCCCATCCACACAAACTTTTGTCACTGAAACTGAGCATTTTGTTAGCTATGAAAAAGTGTTGATTTTCAAAAATATCCGTCCTGTAAAACCGAACATTTGTGGAACAGTGATGTCGTTGAACGATGAAGGTATAGTCCACAGTTTCTACATAATTATGTGCTTTGTAAAGATGTAGTAGTAAAATCACAAAAGAGCTGTGGAACAACCTTTTAAATGATTTTCTGACAGCTTCAGCTAAAAAATTAACACCAGCCAACATTTAAGGGCCATAGACTCACAAAGGAGTGTGCAGAATCATGATGAGAATCTTGCAAAACACCACTGGAAAAATCAGTTTGAATGGTGTTGTTTTGAGAGAAGAGTGGAAGTGAGTACAAAGCAGTGCCGCCTTCAGAGCTTGTTTATTTGTGGTTGCTTGGTAGTGGTATAACATACTGCAGCACAGCTGGCATAGGATTCTCTAGGGTAAAGTGTAATTCAGGACTTCAAGAGATTCACCTGTTCTTTGGGCCAGGTTGGAGTTGATCCCACTAAGTGTGAGCATGTCAAGTGTGTATTTGCATGTTAGAAAGCTCTTTCAAATACCAAAATTAATAAATACCATATGGCGTACATCCTAGTGTAAAGCAAAATCATACATTTTTAAACGGAATAGAAATACTTTGATCCCAGAGGGGAAATTTAATGCCGCAGTTGCTCTCATCAGGGAAATATAACATGATTAGGCAATTTGCAATATTAAATATGTATTTATTGACAATGCAATGTACATCATTATAGTATCTCTCTTCTTTTTTCTTTTTTTTATAACAAGACATAATGAAAAAGACAAAGAAAAAAGGAAAAGACAAGATACACAAAACACCACAAAAAAAGAGAACCCAAAATACAGAGAAAATACAGTCCTCCCAAACCCTCCTCCCACCCCTTTCCCAGAATGGTACATTAAATACAGAATAAAGATACATTCAAATGGCCTGGAATAAGTTCCTATGTTTCCATGTTATAGATAATGCATGCAAAGACTATATATATATTAAGGAGTCCAGGGTCAGCCTACAGTTCATAATATACCCAAATATACAAATATATTGAAACACACAAGCATTGGTGTGCATGTTTTCTCTGCCTATCATCCACATCCAAACCGTGGTCTTTTCCTTTTATTGCTTACATTGCATTCACGCTGCAAAAATACATACTGCAGTTCGACCAGGTACTTTAACACTATGCACTATATAGGATGAAATGAGAGATTAGATTATATAAATAGGAAGAATATGCCTTTCTGTCTTGGATAAAAATACTGTACACTTTAACAACAGCATGTGTACGTTAGGGCATTCACGAATAGTGATTTTTAGCATTCTAATTATTCGACCTATAAGTATTCGAATATTTGATTAATCGATTTGATTATAAAAAATGTAATATATATTTTTTTTTAATGGCATTGATGACTCGACTCAAGGAATGCGAGTTGACGTCACACCAGAGCTCACAGCTGCGTGTCTGCTGTAGAAAAGACACTAAAAAAAATATATCTTTTTTTTTTTAATAGAATAATCGAATAGTGGTTTGATAGTCGAATAGTCGGTTTGATATTCGAATATTCGAATATTCGACTATTCGGTGAATGCCCTAGTGTACGTACAGTACCAACAGCAATTATTCTACTTTTTGTTGTTTTCCCCTTTGCAGGATTACAAGACGAGGTTGCTCGCTATCCACCTTACTGTTGGCATTAGAAATTGATCCACTGCTGTAGCTATACTGTAGCACTTCGAGCTAGTGAATAGCTAGGGGATAAGGTCATCAGCGAGGTACCGCCAGCATCCTGAAATCCTCGGGGCCATTGGTGAAGCCCTCCAAACCCTCCATGCTTGGCATCTCTCCAGGGACTGGGGAGAAAGTGAAGCGCTGGAGCAGGGATGCAAAAAAAATGAACAGTTCCATTCTAGCCAACTGCTCCCCTAGGCACACACGTTTACCTGCAGAGAATGAATGATGCCAACAGCATATGAATAATATGAATAATATAACAATATAAATATCCAAGAACTCATCATTGACAATGACAAATGTTTAGATATCATGTATAAATCATGGGACCTGCTGAGAATGGCAGGAAAGCGTCTCTTCTGCGGAACCGGCCCTCTGAATCCAAGAAGTGTTCTGGGTTGAAGGTTTCTGGAGTTGCCCACTCATTCTTATCAAACAGCACAGATGCAAGATTTGTAATAATAGCTGTGCCCTAGAGAGAGTCAGGAGATTTTGATGGTAAGACCCATAATTATTAATTTTATGACTTTCAGACAGTAAACTATGTTACAGGTTCAAACCAGCCTTAACTTGTTTGCTCACATGTTTTACTAAAAATATTTTACCTTGGGTATGAAATATCCTGCAAGCATACTGTCCTTACTGGCCATTTTGGGGAAACCCAGAGGAACAATGTTTCCCATCCTTTGGGTTTCGTGGATGACAGCATCAATGTAGGGCATATTGGGTCTATCAGCCAAATTGGGCTGACGGGACTGTCCGATTACTCTGTCAATCTCCTCCTGGACCTTGTCTGGGTGATAATGGTCAGAACAATGTGGATTTCATTGAAAGCAGTAGTAGTAGACATACAGCAGGGTACTTCTTTTTGTAAATGGTAATGTGCAGTTTCATGTGTGTGCAGTGGTGGTGGTGATGAGCGTTCCACAGACCTTGTACCTCTGGATAGTTCATCATGTAAACCAGACCCCAGCGTAAGGTGGTGGCAGCAGTCTCTGTCCCAGCCTCAATGATGTCCAGGGTGCATATCCTCAATGTCTCTATGTTAAACCCAGCCTGGGGATCCCCCTTCCTCTGGTAGTGTGATATCAAATAAGATCATGCTGTTATGTGGTTGATGTACTGTATTGAGCTATCATGGCTCCTTCAAGTCTATTCCTCTTGCATGGTCATTTGTCATCTCAAAAACATTTTTGTCCTTTTCTTTTGGGACACAATACTTGCCTTCTCTATCTCTGCCAGGTATGTGTCTATGTAATCACGGGGGTCCTCTGGATCCCAATCCTCCTGGTGCTTCTCTATCTCACTCTGCAAGAAGGCCACGATCACCGCATAGTTGGAGTGGATGGTCTGATGAGGTCCTGGCAGGTGCTTCAGTAGGCTTGGAAAGGCATCGTACAGCTGGTAAAGGTAATCAAGTAAGAACAGATTTTGTACTGATGATTGAACAAAAAACATAAGCTCCACCTCCCGGCCTTTTAGTCTGGCAGAGTTAATTAGGCTTATGCTGGTACACTATTGTCACTGATCTACATTTTTGAGCAGTGGCACTTAAAGGGGTAGTTCACCCCCAAAATAACTTTTTTTTCTATTGATTACAGACCATCTGGAGCCTTGAATTCATAGATATTTTTTTTTTTGTCACATTCCTAAGCCAATAATTTGATTATAATAAATGTGTCCCCATTGATTCCGGTAGGAGACACAAATGCATTTGTGTCTCCTACCGGAATCAATGGGGCTAAATTTATTATAATCAAATAATAAAGGAAGGAATGCGACAAAAACAAAAAAATATCCATGAATTCAAGGCTCCATGGGGTGAGTAATCAATAGAAAAAAAGTTTTTTGGGGGGTGAACTACCCCTTTAAATGTCGGAGGCAGAGCTAAATGTTATCGACTAAGTTTGTGACTGCCAAACTGTAGTAATAATGTGCGTTTGCCCTTGATGTTTACATGGCATTGTAAGTTTGAGTTGTGCCATAATAAATAATAAATGAGTTACCTGAGCTCTAGCTGAGCCAGCAAGCAATACAGCTTCATTGTCCAATCGCAGAAGGTTCTGAAATTCTTCATCACTGTAGTCAAAGCGATGTCCAAAGACCAGAGAGGAGACCACATTGCCCACAGCATTGTTTACGATGAAGTGTGGGTTGAATGGTTTTCCTGTGAATAGTTCAGCACTATGAAAGTGATCTTAACATAAAATTCATAAGCCATTGGTCAGATTTCTGTTAACATCTGTATTTCATAAGAGAGATGTAATGCATGGACATTAGAACATCAGATTTTTGTTGTTTTGCACTTGCTGTTTGGATCCCTCCCTCTGAAGTCACATGCAGCGTGCGTGCACATTGCACTTTGCAGGGGCCCCTGCACATTGCACTTTGCAGGGGCCCCTGCACATTGCACTTTGCAGGGGCTTTTCAGGGCACTTTGCAGGGGCCCCTGCAAAGTTAATAACAGTGACACGGTCACGCAGAGGCTCAAGCTCAGGGGCCCCCCTAGCTCAGGGGCGCTTGGGCCCACTAGGTCCGTTGGGTAATCCTCCCATTCCAACAGTTGGCTGCGACGTGGAATGCATTACATATGGGGAATTGGCAATAACTAATTTGGGGAGAAAAATTTGCAAAAAATGGCCCCCCAAGAGAAATTAAGAAGTGTTCACATTTTGTGAATACTAGGAGGATGTCATCCACATGTCTTCACCCTTGGTTATATGGGTTTTATATGAACCACAACTCTATCAGAATTGACATTCCAGGTGCTCTGCTCTGCACTGAAACTAATTGAACAAGTCGAGCAGTAGTTCTTAACTCTGCTTCAAGAAACCCCAAACTAGTGTTATTTCAATTTACATTGTTCCCACAATGTACATCACTGCAGAGGGGTATCTGATGATCAGTACATACCTTGTTCATCTTTGAAAGCTTCACACAGGAAGGTGCTTTCCAGTTCAGTGTGCTTCTCCAGTGACTTCTTTCCTCCTCCAAAGTAGCGAAGGTGGGTGTTGGCAAACTTCCTCTGCATTTTCCATAAGTAACCGTTGCTTAAAGCTATACCTGTGAGAAAATGGTTGATTTAACAAAGCAGCAGTATTATGAGTTTGTTGGGTCTACTTATTGTTGTTTACGTTTAATATGTATACGTTATTAACTGTTATACTGTATTACTGCATTGACAAGAATCAAGAGAGGAGATAATGATTCAAGATGAAGATCAACGTTGGCCTCTTTTAGCTGGCAAGCTTCAAACAGTATATCTTTCACTCCCTTTTTTAAACTTTCACAACTTCATCTCTGAATGGGTGTGTGTATTTCCACAATTCTTCCCATTCACTTGCTCACTTGTAGCCTGAGGCTCAGGTGTTAGGCTAGCTCACTTGTACTTTGGCCCTTATTTTTTCACTCACTTGTTTACTCACTCACTCACCACCCCACTCACTCACTCACCAATGCCTTTAAAGACCACATCAAACAGAGGGACAACAGGGCGATCAGCAAAGCTGTCCAGCTGGTTGACAAGAGCCTCTTTCACCATCTTGAACCCGTTGATAAATACCGTCCTGTCACTGCCTCTCCTCAAGCTGAACACTGGGCCATACTCCACAGAAAGCTGAAATAGGAGGTCATAATTTGAATGGGATTCACATATTGTTAGTCAATCAATAATGTATCTATTAATTCACGGAACCTGTGAGACTCTATACATTGATTTGATTCATATGGACCTGCTAATGGAATCAAGTATTTGTAAGGAAGTAATTAAGATTGGACTTTTGACATAAAAATACATTGTTAATTATATTTTCATTATGACCAAAACCATTGATATGCTCTAAAAGTGTGAGGAGAGGGTAAAGCATCCACACACTGCTTAAAGGTCCAAAAACGTACTTTATTACAGGTGCAACGTTTTGACCTTATAGGTTTTCATCAGGCAAACATTATACTGACAGACAAATATATATAACACCTGGGAGTCAGAAGGAGCACAGCACCCTACTCCAATCACAGGGACAAAATACCTGTCTCTCCACTCCTCTGAGGAATGCTCAAAGGTATAGAGGGCTAGCCCAGAATACATCTATGTCCCTATGAGGGAACAAAAGTAAAACCCTAAACTAAAGGAAAGGCTTTATATCGAATTCCTCATTTAGACCATCAGGAGACATGGTATCGAGGAAATAAATCCAATAGGTCTCACTTTGGAGAAGTAACCTTTCGAGATCTCCACCTCTGGGTGGCTTTTCAACCTTCTCCACACCAACATACCGCAGGGATTATTGAGATTATGACCTTTTTAAAATGAGCAGCAACATGATTATGTTCACCACCAGTGGTGGAAAAAGTACTCAAATGTTTTACTTAAGTAAAAGTATCAATACTGCAAATAGAAATACTCTGTTACAAGTAAAAGTACAAAAGTATTGGTATCAAAATGTACTTAAAGTACCAAAAGTAAAAGTACTAAAATGTTTGAAAATAGCAGATCTACAAGCTCACAACGCGTCGCGATGCGACGCGTTGTGAGCTTGTAGATCGGCTATTTTCAAATAAAACTAAAGTGGTTAATGTGTGTTTCATAATATCATCATTTATATCTGAAAAGTAACTAGTAACTAAAGTTTTCAAATATTTGCCTCTGAGATGTAGTGGAGTAGAAGTAAAAGTATAGACAACTGGAAATACTCCAGTAAAGTAAAAGTACCGTACAGTACTTGAGTAAATGTATTTAGTTACTTTACACCACTGTTCACCACCAGTTCTTATACTACTACTATGTTCAGTAATCCTGGTGCACAGAGCCCAGGATGTCTTGCCCAAGTTGCCCACATATGCCAACTAACAGGGGCACCAGATTAGACATACTACATGCGTGGTGGACTTGAGGCACTCCAGTATTTTCTTAGACAACACCCACCTGCATCCAAACCTAGCCCTTGATGTCCAGCAAGAACTATGCATGTCTATACATGTTTCTTGCCTTGATGTCCAGCACCTGGCCTAAATACAGGCATAAGATGTGCACACAATCTCCTCTGTGAACTAAAAGTGTGATAAACATATTTTTCCCTTTCAGCTCACCTTTAAAGCAATTCTCAGAATTATAATAGTCATTAAACAGCTTGAAATGATACTAACATCATTTACACACGTAAGGAAAAACTGCAATTCATGGTCTGAGTGAGTAAAATTGTCTTAGTGTTTATTGAGAAAGAAAGAAAACCTTGGCCATTGTTTTGAAGTCTGGTCCGGTAAAAATATTCCCCAGGAGAGGTACAGCCCAGGGTCCAGGCGGGAAGTTGACAGGGCTCCTGTTTTTCACCAGATCAGTCACCAGCAAAAACACAAAAATGAACAACAGCCAACATTTAAGGTCCATACACTCAAAAAGAGTTTGCAGAATCATGATGAGAATCTTGCAAAACACCACTGGAAAAATCCCGGTTTGAATGGTATATTTTGAGAGAGGAGTGGAGTGGACGTGAGTGAATAACAGCACCAGAGCTTGTTTATCAGTTAACAATGACGTATTACATAACACAGCTGCCTCTGGGATCCTCTAGGGGAAAGAGGAATTCTCAAACACCAGAGCTTGACCTTTTCATGGGGCCAAGTTTAGTGATGATCCCACCCTTCCAAGTGTAACAAAGGGGAGTGGAGAATTGCATGTGTGGTTTTTACACCCTTCTCAAACTGATCTTTGCCCACCAGCACAGCAACTCCTGCAACAACTCCTGCATTCATAACCATGAATATGGCAGCATTTTCTGACATTATGTTCATAATGCATGATGTGTTCATGTGGATGGACGCCAGAAGTCTACTTGTATTTCTAAGCATGTTTTTGCTTGTTGTTGATTTCCTGAAGAACAGAGTTCCGAAAGACTTTCCTCCTGGACCATGGGCTCTTCCTGTTATTGGTGACGTACATCGCCTTGACACTGGCAAAATACACCTGCAGTTCGCCCAGGTACTTTATTAACATAATTATGTACAATACGTGCAGCAGAAAACTTGCTTTCTCAAATTGCCTGTAAATGTAA
The DNA here is from genome assembly GCF_963280865.1 of Gymnoscopelus braueri. NCBI lineage: Eukaryota > Metazoa > Chordata > Actinopteri > Myctophiformes > Myctophidae > Gymnoscopelus > Gymnoscopelus braueri. The sequence continues at coordinate 55,350,114 of NC_137607.1, read as the reverse complement.
ACTGTGACCAAATCAGCTGTGAATAATTACCTTCGGCTTCTTGCTTCCTGAGTTGTCTTATCATTGAAGTTGTTGAAAATACAAGTTTTTATAGCCTACAAGGTTGATGGCAGCCTATGTAGTAGGGTGGGGATTAAATTAGATTAAGTGTGTTTTAAGTGCTGAATAGCCAAATGTATTAGCTTACTACTTTGCTTTCTATTGCTATTGCTAGCTTTCTATTTTGCGTATACTCGTTATATTGAGTGTTAGGGTTCTAAAGAAGCTGTCCTAATACTCCAGGCACAGCTGTCCTGTCATGTTTTTATAAACATAGATGACAGCTGTGAAAGGTGACAATTTGCATTTTCCTTCTCAGTTTGCAAAGAAATATGGGAATGTTTTCAGCCTTCGAATGTTTGGTGCAAGGATTGTGATTGTTAATGGTCACAAGCTTGTGAAAGAAGCCTTGATTCAAAAAGGCGAAGACTATGTGGATCGACCTTCAATACCAGTGTTTCGTGACATGGTAGGGGATAAAGGTAGGCTAGTACCTTTTTTTTAAATTAATCTTCTCCCCATTGGCTTAATGTAACATTGGGTGTTAAATGTAAGTGTTTCTGTGTGCCAGCATGGAGTTAACTGTAAAGGAGCTGCCCATCCTGGCACACAGGCAGTAACACCTGGATGAAACACACCCACATTTAATGTTAGGCTACTACCTTCTGCTGTGTTTAGCCCTCAACATGTCCACTGTGAGCTGAAAATGTACTATCCTGGTCCCTGTCACTCACTGCTAACCCCCACTGTTGGCCTGGATTACGTTGTGTCAGCTATTTGTAAATAAAAGTGACCATGTGTGTGTGTAAAGTCTGGATAAGACATGACATAGGACGTAATAGGTGGGCAGTGTACCATCCTACCCTCTTGTCCCCTGGCTATTCCTCTTTAACGTATTGTTTTACCAACAGGATTGCTGATGTCAAATGGCAAGCAATGGAAGCAACAGAGGAGATTTGCTCTGCATACACTCAGAAAATTTGGTCTTGGAAAGAAGAGCCTTGAGCCTTCCATCCAGCAGGAGTGCCACTATCTAAATGAGGCTTTTGCCCATCAGCAAGGTACAGTAGTTAAAGGGCCACTTCATCCATTTTCAACATATTCATATAATTGGTCCTCACTCATGCTCATTATAATATGGTACCATTTCTGTCTACTCACTGTCTCAGAGGAGGGCTGTGGGCAAGTCAGAAACCCGCCTACCAGTTATATCGTTGGTAGGCAGGTTTGGTCCTTTTTATTTTAGTTTTTGGGCGGTGAAACCGCCCCTATAAGTGAGGTTTGGATATTTGTACAACAAATCCTGCGCTGTGATTGGCCAAAAATGTACCCCGCCTAACCCTGCACCGTGATTGGCCAATCACAGTCTATTCAGGACTGTGATTGGCCAGTGTCACATGACACATGTGCATAGCCCTATATAAGAAACCATAACTTTAAAAAAAAACATAAATTTGTTTTTTTTAAGTTATGGTTTCTTCCATCATAAAGAGTGTTTCAATAAATGTATTTATTTTTTGTACATGATTGGTTGACTCCATTCAGTATTGTGATTAGCTAGCAAGACACCGCCCACTTCACACAGGGTGTGATTTTTTATTAATGCGAGAACAATGGCTTCTATTATAGCATGCTAACTTTCCAGGAAGAGAAAGCCTGCAGTTTCTATAAGCTGGGATTCCCCATTGATGATATCAGGCAGGTTTCTGAGCTGACCACAGCCCTCCTCTGTGGTAAACGCACTTTGTAGCTTTTTAACCATCATGCATTTATCACTCTTTTATTACCTCCCTTCCCACTCCCGCCCCTATGTCACTTGGTTCAAACCACCTTCGTCCAGTTGGGGTCAGGGAGCAGCACACTAGCAGGGCTTTAAGGGCCAATAACTCACTCTAAAGATATTGTTTTAAAACTCACTCTATGTGTAGGTGCCCTTACTTATCTATAGTGTTATTTTCAGGTGCACCCTTCAGTCCCCAGCTACTGTTGAACAATGCTGTATCCAACATTATCTGCTGCTTGGTGTTTGGGCAACGCTTTGAGTACGATGATGAGCAATACCAATGTATTCTTCAGGAATTCAGCGAGATCGTGCTCTTAGGGCAAGGAATATGGTCACAGGTGAGCCAGTTATCTTTTAATTTTCAGTGCCAGTAACACTCCTACAGTGTGCAAAAGCATGTAAAGCAAAGGCAACATTGACCTTCACCTCTGACTGTTCATCATGTCTAAAAATGCATGCCGCAAATAGATGGATGACATTAACATGACTTGAATCAATGTATGAAGCCTGATATTTTGAAGAGAATGTGGCCATATAGCCATAGCGTTTTGGTGGTTGTCTGTTTCTATTGTTGCAGTCAAAGTAAGTAACTATAGCTAAAGATATTTATTTAAACGTCATGATTCCAAAATGCTACAGTAGATCATTCTGACTAAATGTCTGATGTATTTCTGTAGATTTACAACATGCTGCCGTGGCTGAAGTGGCTGCCTGGGCCTCACCAGAGGATATTTATGGTGTCAAAGAAAGTTATCGACTTTGTTAGATGTAAGATCAAAGAACACAAGGAAGACTATGACCCTTCACTGGTCAGAGACTATATTGACTGCTTCATTTCAGAAGTGGGAAAGGTATGTGCAACTCAATCTGGTGTCCCTATTTTGAGCATGCCATTATTATAGCCAAAAACGTTCCCTAAAAATAGTGAATATAGCAGATCTACAAGCTCACAGCACGTTACGGTGCAACCTATTATGGTATATATTATCATGAAGTAACAGTTAATGTTGACCAGGCACTGATTCTGTATTGTCACGTTTCCTTGGTAGAAAGAAGACCCAGATTCTGGGTTTGATCTGGAGAATTTGTGTATTTGCGCCTTTGACCTGTTTGGAGCTGGAACTGAAACCTCTTCCACCACTCTACACTGGGGACTGTTGTACATGGTCTATTACCCTCACATACAAGGCAAGGTGTTTCTGTGTGTGCAGTTATGGGTTGTGTGAATTCTGCGTGATTGAATATATTAGAAGCTGTCACTGGCATGAATTTCTTCTCATTGTAAGAGTTAAATAAACCAGTGGTTCTCAAACTTTTTCACCTCAAGGACCTCCAAATTGATAAATATTTGCCGCGGACCCCCATCTGAAAATATGTTGTGCCAGGGACCCCAGAAGCAAAGATTTGTGTTAAAAATGTTCACTAATGTTCAAGATTTTTGAAAAATAGCAGATCTACAAGCTCATAGCGCTGCGCTATGAGCTTGTATATCTGCTATTTTTGAATAGCCAACGTATAAAAGGTTAAATTGGTTAAAATGATTGTGATGCTATATTAACTACTTTTGCTGGGGACCCCCTGGAACCCCCCCAAGCACCCCATAATTTTGTTATGGTTTGGATTCATGTGGATTTTATTCAGTTTAGGTTTTTCTACTTTTTTGCCCAGCCCGGAATACTATTGATTTGTGTTGATCATTTTGAACTGTAATTTTAATGTACATTGTACTACTGTAATCTGTAAGAGACACACCGACAAGCAGTGTTTTCTTTTTATTTGCAGAGAAGGTCCAGGCTGAAATAGATGCTGTTGCTTCATCCCGGGAACCCTCTTTCTCAGACAGGGAGAACATGCCTTACACTGAAGCTGTCCTCCATGAGATCCAGAGGTTGGGCGACATCATTCCCCTTAATGTACCCCGTGTAGCCAACAACGACACCACACTGGGGAAATATACCATCCCAAAGGTACGCATGTGGGAAAGTGCTGTTCTACTATGGTTTTTACCACATATTCAACATTGTTGAACATTTCGCATTTTCTTTTAGTCTTAATTTTCTCCGCCAGGCCAAAGGCGTGGCTGAGAGACAATGTTTTGTACCCTGTCCGTCCGTCTGTCCATCCATCCGTCCGTGCGTCCGTCCGTGAGTGTGTGTGTGTGTGTGTGTGTACAGTGTATGTGTGTCTGTGTCCGTCCGTCCGTTCATTGAAATCATGAACGCTGCGTCCGATTTCCGTGACATTTTGCACACACATTCCCACTAGGCCGAGGAAGAAATGCCACTTGACATTTTTCAAATCATCCTCATGGTGGCACTATAACAGGCCGATTCTCGTTTTTACCTATAATTGTACCGATCTGCGTGAAACTTTGCACGCACAGTCCCTGGAGGCCAAGGAAATACCTCTCCCCTGCATTTTTCCACCAGGAGGCCAATTCTTTTAAAACACATTTTTTTATATTACTTTTAAATATTAAATCACGCAAATCGGTACACATGATCTCTATAGTCATGTGATCAACACGGATCTGTCCGATTTTTCATATTCGATCCTGATAGGCGAATTCCGAACATTGTTGGCCCACAATAACATATCTGACCTGGCTGAGACCTAAACGATTTTTGTCTTTTTGACATTTTGACAAACTTTTTTTGTGGGGAAGAAAAAAACTTGATATACACTATGACTTGGTGTTACATGATGGAAGGTGATTTGATCACATAACATGACACAACATGTCACTATTCTGTATAAAGTGGTTCTGATCAATGTTGTGATTCCTTGTTCAGGGCACCATGATCATCCCTACACTGAGCTCAGTCCTACATGATGAGTCTGAGTGGGAGACCCCCCACACTTTCAATCCTCAACACTTCCTTGACCAAGATGGCAAATTTAGGAGGAGGGAGGCCTTCATTCCATTCTCAGCAGGTAAATAGTTTCCACCCCCAAAAGTTAATTAACTAGCATTCTTTCTGCTCATTTTGTGATTGTATGGTATTTATTTATTTGTCTTTCGTTTTTCCTATCCATGGTGGCCGGTGGGTTATTGGTAAACATTACTCCAGCTGAGCACCTATAATTATTTGATGGTAATAACTAGAAAGATGTGCTTCTCTGTGGCTATTTGGGGGTCCTTGCCGTGGAGAGGTTTGGGACATTCTTTTATTATTATTTTTGACCTATTAACCTATTTTTACTGGCCTGATCCGTACTGTGAAGTGAGCAACTGCAGTAACGTCATTGTGATGTCAACTCTAAATTTCTAGAGAAACCGAAACAAGAACACAACACTTTCCACAGCTACAGGACGGAATACAGATCCGACTTTGACCTTCTTCTTAGTCTGTGTCAGCTGAGTGGGATTTTAACAAGACTTGACTAGCTGATTTGAGTGTTTGTAGCTTCCCTCAGAGACTATGACTTCCCATTTTTAAAAAAGTCTGCTGTCTCTCAGAAGAGGATTTTTCCTGTCCTGTGTGTCGAGACATATTTAGACATCCTTTGCTCTTGTCATGTAGCCACAGCTTCTGTAAAGCCTGTCTGCAGGAATGTTGGACACATAAGGAAATATAGGAATGTCCAGTTTGTAAAAAGAATCTCCAATTGATGATCCACCCTGTAACCTGGCTTTGAAGAACCTGTGCTAGGGAGAGAGATACAGGAGAAACGTCAGAAAAAGTATCCCAAGTAGATAGTCCAGGAATCACTGCCGATGTTACAGGAGAAACTAAAGGTCTTCAATAAAGTTAAAACAAACTGTGACCAAGCAGCAAAACACATTAAGGTCCAGAGCCGGAACACAGAGAAGCAGATTAAGGAACAGTTTAACATGCAGCGTGCAGCTTCATCAGTTTGTACAAGTGGAAAAGGAGGCTAGGAACACTGCACTGAGGGAGGAAGAGGAGCAGAAAAGTCAGATGATGAAGGAGAAGATCATGAGGCTCTGAACAGAGAGATATCAACCCCTTTAAACACAGTCAAAGTCACAGAGGAGGACATGAGAGCTGAAGACATCTCTTCTCTGCAGAACTACGGAAAGAGTCCAGTTCACACACTGCATGACTCACAGCTGGTCTCTGGAGCACTGATAGATGAGGTCAAACACCTGGGCAACCTGACCTTTAGAGTCTGGCACAAGATGAAGGACATTATCTCCTACACTCCTGTCATTCAACACCGCCCATCCAATGTACATCCTGTCTGATGATCTGACCAGCGTGTGAGACGTGGAGACGAACAGGCCGCTTCCTGACAACCTGAGAGGTTTGACCATTATGCCGATATCCTGGGTTCTGAGGGCTTTAACTCAGGGACTCACAGTTGGGATGTTAAGGTTGGAGACAATAAAAGATGGTCAGTATGTGTGTTAGCGTCTTACCAGAGGAAGGGAAACAGAGGGGGTCAATTCTGGAGAGTAGGTTTAGATGATGGTGAATAGGGAGCATACTCCAAACCAGCACGCTACTCACCTAGGTCACACACTGATCTCTGAGTTGGGGCGCAGACGTTAGGACACGCGGAGTCTGCGGGGGGAAATAGAGTTTTGTGGTGCCCCCTATGGGCAGAAGTGAAAGCGCTTTTGGAGGTGCGCTCTACAATATAGAGGCCTCTCCATGGGATTCAATTTGTGGGATGATTGAATGTCGCGTTCTTTATTGTCCAAGGAATTCAGGGGATCTTTTTTTAATTGTAAGACCTATATGGTTCAAGAGTTTTAGGTCAAAGTGTTATGCGGCCTGGTATATCGCCACTATGAAGCCGATTTGAAAAATGTGAGGTGAAGGATCTTCCTTGGCCTATTGGGAGTATGAATGCAAAGTTTCACGCAGATCGATCGAGCAGTGCCTGAGATTAGCTGTGCGGACGGACAGACGGACGGACAGACGGACGGGACAAAAAACATTATTTCAACCTCCTGGCCTTTTGGCCTGGTGGAGATTAGAAATTGTCTGACCCAATCCTGGCTTGCAAGCTTTTCATTGTGATTCTGTTTTTCCATTTTGCCTTTGTTTTATTGTCTGTATAGTGGAATATTTAAATAAAAGGAGCCATGCATGCCACAATGATTCACTCTGGACAAAATTAGATCTTTAAAAATGGTGAATTAAAGTGAAATGGTCTACTGTATATTGCTCCTTTGCAGGTAAGCGTGTGTGTCTAGGAGAACAGTTGGCCAGGATGGAGCTGTTCCTCTTCTTTACCTCCCTCCTTCAGAGATTCTCCTTCTCCGCTCCAGCTGGAGAGGAGCCGAGTCTGGACTACAATTTGGGAGGCACTCGCTGTCCCAAGCCCTACCGCCTCTGTGCCATACCACGATAAACCACTCGCAGGAAAACCAGTCCAAAAGAAGCGACTATGGGCCACATGAGCACTTTAACATACATCAGCTATTTTAAAATAGCCGATCTACAAGCTCACAACGCGTCGCGATGCGACGCGTCGTGAGCTTGTAGATCGGCTATTTTCAAATAAAATCTTGCGGGGAAATTATTATAAGCAGATCTGGCAACCCTGGTCCCAAGCCCTATACCGCCTCTGTGCCATACCACGATAAACCACTTGCTGTCCCAAGCCCAAGGAAGGACTGGCCATTGGGATGTTCGGGCAGACCCCCGAACAGCCAATCAATTCCAGGCTGAACAGATTTTTATTTTTTGTATCTATAATATCACTCATCTTTAAACAAAACATTCAATATGACAATTTTACTAGGTGTCAAGTCAGTGCTCTGCTCGCATAATCTATATCACCATACTACTTTATTCTGTTGTGCAGATATGATTTGATTGAGTTAATCGTTTGTCAAACTGTAATTCTGAAGGAAAACTTACTTTTTTAATAGACACCACTGGAAAAGTTTGACATTGGACAGTCATTTCTAAGATGAAAGTATGTCTTAATTTCACACATTTTGATTGTGAGTTTCAGTGCTCATTGTGTTGTGGTTCACACTGTGGTTGCATTATCACTGAAGTTTAGCAGCTATGCACTACACCTTTTGTCTTCAACAGGGGGTCTGGGACCTCTAGGGGGTCCTCAGAGTTACGACAGGGGGGGGGGCGTAAATTTTCTACATTTCTCTTGGGTTTCGAGCTGAAAAGGTTTGGGACGAGTTTTTTTTAATGAATTATGTAGGCATGTATGATCCCATTCCAATTGATGGGGAATTTCATTCCCTCCTGGGAGGGGATATCACATAAAATATTTCATGTCACACATTATTTGTCATTATTCTTTGTATTCAAGCAATATGATTGTGATCTTATGAAAAACTAAAAATCCTTCCAAAATTTCCCCCTAAAGGTTGAGTGTTATTTAGACCTGATTTTCTATCATGAGAGAGATGACTATTCTAAAAACTAGAGTAAAGAAAAACACTTGTGGTCTTTTTGATCTTAACAACAAGCTATTCTTACTGTTCTTACTGGGGGGTTTTCCCCTTAAAAACTTTGAAGTTAGAGATGGAAAGTGAGCGTCAACAATAAATCAAAAAATCTGGTGAGATTAAAGGCTAGTTTGTTCCCAGGCACAATAAACACTCTAAAGTAGTCTAGAGGATCCTGAACAGAAGCTCAAGGTGATTGTCTCGTTTATCTAACATGCCTTGAAATGGGATTGTGAAGTGTTGCAAGTTGTAGTCTTTCTATTCTATTCTATTCTAGCATGCTGTAGTAGGCTAAATGTGTTAGTGAATACCATTTTATTATGTTGTTCTATTTACAGCACCTGGTGTAGGCCTGTTTGATGTGGATGAACTTGCAGATTTCATATATTCTCTGGTTTGCCGATCAGCGCCATCCTTATTCTAAAAATTACAAAATAAGTTCTAGACGTCATTGCGCTTATTGCGCTGCCCAGTATTTATGGTCCGAATTCTATAGGAATTCATAAGTTCTTAATTGCGAACAAAGTGGTGGACAAAGCGATGGACAAAGTGTATACTCAAGTAAATACTCAAGTAGGCCTATTCAAAAGTACAAATTACGAAGTGCATTTTCAGAAAGTTTCAGAAATATGTGCTTAGTTACTGGCCACCACTCCTTGATAATCTGCTAACAGCACACGTGCACACACACACACTCAGCTGATTGCACAGTTTAATATTTAGAGTTGATGGAGTGTTTGTGGTGAATAGGTGGTTGCCTAAGTGGAACACCCAACTGGTTCAAGCATGTTTTTGCACGTTGAAATGCCTCCAAAGTAGGTCAGTGCCCTGCTTAAGAGCGTTCAAAGTAAACGAAAAGGATCAGTTTAGACAAAAACACCTTGCGAGGCTGTCTGAATGTTAGTCATGGATGATAACGTTGTGAAGAAAATCTTTCTATATTTTGATAATATAGGCTAATACAGTGTAAACCTTTCATCGTTTTAAGAGGATATCTGAAATGCTGGTGACCCAAACATCTGGCCACTGTATCATGATTTGACAGTTTGTGATATAAGGTTTGTGATCAGACTTGTTGGCTACATAATGTTACATCATTTCATCGTTTAAAGAAAATCTAACAAAAAGATATTCAACATGTGGAGGCCTCTCGCAGTGTGAGCTGATTCAACAGGTAAGCACAATGACATGCCTTGACATGTATGTCTTGTCTTGTCTTGTCTTGTCTTGTCTTAATAATACTAATAATAACTCTCACTACTTCTCATTTCAAGCAGAAGGGCATTGATGGTCGAGGTAAGCTATGAGTCCTGTTTTGTATTGAATAGTGTATACATTAATCAAATCAGATGTTTTTTTTGTAATCTACTTTAATCACTACTGATTGATCAAGTTATTTTTTGCCGATGGTATAGCCTAATTATTGGATTATTTGTCCTGAACAGGAACAAGATGAATTTCTACCAAACTGTTTGGAGGTGTACAGTTATATTCCTCCTCAATTTCAAATGTGAGTTGTAGTTACAAGAAACATGGCCGTGTTTTACCTTGTTATTAGTATTACACAAGTGTTGTCTTGTATGTTGCCGCTAAATGTGCAGATGTTTTTATTTACTTTTTCAAGTAAACCCACACATTTTGGATGCCAATCGGCATGGAATAAAAAAATTGGTATGATACATCTTTATCGCATGACTCCATTGATGAATGTGAGTTTTGGACAAAAGCTGTACTATTAGGAGCAAACACACACACACACACACACACGCACGCACGCACGCACGCACGCGCGCACACACACACACAAACAGAAATGAAAAAAATGAAAACATAATCTCAGAGATAAAAGCCACAGATTATATACCTTAGATAAGGAGGGAAAGTGTTCTAAATACCGCAGATAAAACGATTGAAATGATTCCATTGTGGTTTTCTTTCTGCCTGCCTGAGAAGTGGGCTCCTGCTTTTACAGATCTGAGGCACTTACAATTAGTATTTGACATTTAGCCGATGCTCTTATCCAGATTGATTTACAAAGTGTGAGATTGGAGTAAATAGCATAAACCCTAGTCAACGCAGTCATGTAAATAGCCAAGAAAACAAGTAAGCACAAAGTAACTTAGGGTAAAGCATTTTATGTATAGATTTTGGGTATACTTTGTTGTTGCATGGTATAGTAGAATAAGGCAGATATTGAGCTATAAGGGGGTAGCGTGTGAACTATACCGAACCCACTCAACTCTCTCCAAACCCTGAAAAAGTGGTTGGAATTATATTGTGACTTCGAGTTGTGCGACTTCTAACTTCAACCTTAGCTGAACCCATGACATTTTGAGTATGATGCACAGTATCTCAGTCCACTGAGCCACATAAAGTTCCAGAATGTGAACATATACAGTATCTCTATTGTAGCAGGGATGCTCTGTTTGTGTCAAATACAATGTTGCTGGGCAAGTTTGATAATGTTATACCGTATGTAAATGCCTTAAAAAAATTATGGTTGTTTGAACGAAGGAATTGCATACAGATGTCACTGCTGCTCATCGCTCTGTTATGGACAGGCTCTCCTCTGCTCCTCGTTGGTTGTCAGCCCATACAGTATGTACGTACTGTATGCCAGGGGACTCTGACAGTGGAGCCAGCGCCACTTTTCCGCATGGGCACAAACCTGACAGTGTACTGCCATACCACATGTAAAAGTCGGTGGGTACTGTATACCATTATACAAATAAATGTACTGTATATCTCAAGAAAGTAAAACTTTATTATTTCTGTTGTCATATTCTAGTGTAGAAGAGGCTATAGAAACTAAGAGACCCTGCCTCATATTGTAGCCTACTGTAGTTGTATTGTCTGTTTGGTTTCGTATTGGTTTTGTGTCTGTGCTGTTTTCTTTGGTTGTGTTGCATGCTTAACACTATCAACAGATACAACAAGGGTTTAAAACTTGTTTTTTGTTTGCTCCCTTTTCTTTCAGTTCAGTTAGTTCAGTTAAGTTGTATCTGGAAGTGAAAAATCAATCAGGAGCTCGACAGGAGCCAGAGGAGATAGCTGCAACTGAGCGTAGCTGCACCACGGCAAGATTCAGATTGGTCAACGTCACCAGGCCGAAGTCTAGCCTGTTCTGCTATCGGGAGATGAACGGAAGACGAGACTTCATCTGTGGACTGGATCTCCAAAGTGGATGTATGTACAGAATATTTTCTAGAGCAGTGGTTCGGTGAGGCACACTGGTTTGCCGTGAGACAATTCCATAGGTGTGCCTTGGGACTTTGTGACAACCATACCTTATTATTGCAATGCACTATAAACTAGCCTACTATAAAAATTGCACCAAAACATTTTACAAGCTTGTGAGCTTGTTGATTGCTATCTTTGCTATTTTTGAACATTTGTGAAAGTATGAAATGGGGCTTAAGTGGTTAAACTTGTTATTTGTTATTATTAAATAAACACATTTACAGAGTGATAAGTGATAACAGGTGTGTTATCGAGGCTATTTTGCATGGATATGAATACAGGTGTGCTTTGAGATTTCGACTTGCCCTTTGGTGTGCCTTGGGCACAACAAGATTGAAACCCACTGTTCTAGAGATACTGGCAACGTTTCTGTCATTGCTTGATAAGCCATGTACTGTACTGTGATGTTGAATTGGCTGAACACAGTGTTATAATAATATATATTGTTATATTATTTGTCTGTTGTCTCTACTGTTGGAAGATGTACTGAAACTCTGATGTACTGAAGTCAAAATATATCCAATTATGTTTTGTTTTGCTGTGCCTCTACAGTGCCTCCTGACAAGCCTACAGAGATCAGTTGTCAGACATTACGGAATTCCAATTTGATTTACTGCTTCTGGACCAGGGGGCAGGAGACACACCTAATCACTACCTACAACATCTCCGTCACCAGGTACTGTTACATGTACTGCTTTAAGGCAAAAGTCTCTATACATTTTACGCAAATAAATTAATAAATGAAAAATAAAACATCAGAAACAACAAACGTTTTGTACCATAACATAACAAAACATTTTTAGAATAGATACTGTATGTGTTTGAATGTTATTGAATGTTATTGTCCTGTCTTCATTGACAAATACAGGTCTATATTGACACAATCTTTGTTCTATAATAAATATCTTGATTTGTATAGCACCTTTCATACATAAAATGCAGCCCAAAGTGCTTCACATTATGATAACAAATAGTAGAATGCCAGAATAAAAAATGAGGGCAAAATAATACAAAATCAATTCTAAAAGATACAGGTAACCATACAGGTAACCAGTGCAGTTACCTGTGTTATACAGTATATATATATATATATATATACCGTGTGTGTGTGCTTGTGTGAGTGTATTTATTTTTATTTTTTGTTATGTGTGTATATTTTTATATAAGTTTCAACAGAGAAAATGGGACCCAGATACATTACGATGGAGTGCAAAGCACAGATATTTTCTCTCTGCCAAAGACACTGTTTGATGAAAATGAGACGTACCAGTTGAATATCACTGCTGCCAATGCCTTGGGAACATCAAAGTCAGACCCCTTCATCCTCCGTGTGAGGGATGTGGGTAAGCTGTCTTTCACACAATGTTCTGTAGGTAGCGGTTTATCAGTCAGAAACAACTTCATTTCAAGAAGTACGTCATCCTGTGAGCTGTCCCTTTCAAGATGCTTATGCTACTCTACATGTTCTCACAGTTTGACTAGTCTGACCCAGTTAGCGGACATCTGTTTCGCTGTGTTTGTGAAACCTCTCTTTTATGCTGAATGATTTCACCACTGCCTCATCAGTTAGCCTCAGTTACCGTGGTGAACTTTAACTGAGTTTGCCGCTGTTGTAAGGACTATGTCTTTTAGGTTCAACAACAATAGGTTCAACAATCAAATGCTGTTAATGTTTGTGTTATGGTTGCCTTTCAAGGTGATAACCTTCTTTAATGCCACAATCCTTCTCACTTACTGAAGACCACTGTCAAGGGACTCATCTCACAAAGTCCCTGCTTTTTGTTCCCTTTTCCAGTGTTACCAGATGTACCAGAGATTAAGTCTGTGCAGATTGAGATCATGAATAATTCCATCACAGCTACGTTGCACTGGGAAAACTCCTCAGAGCATCTCATGCTCCACACCAGGCACAGGACAGTGCCTATGAATGGATCCTGGGTAAACGTCTACACAATTTCATTCAACTATGATATATTTTGGCACTTTTCCACTGCATGGTACAGACTGAACTCAACTCGGGAAAACATTGTACTGTATATAGTACCTGGTACTATACCTGGTACTTTTTTGGTTAAGGTTCCAAGTGAGATGAGGCAATACCAGAAGGTGACATGAAAACACTGCAGATTGGCTGATTAGTCAGAGAGAATCGTAGCATCATTGCATCATGACCAGTGTTGGGCATGTTACTTTCAATTAGTAGTAACTAATTAGTCACTATAGTTACTGCTCTCAAAAAGTAACTGAGTTACTTTACTAGTTTCTGTATTATAAAAGTAACTACGGTAGATACTAGTTACTTTCGCATAGTTTTTTTTTCAATAGACTATTAATTTATACATTTTTGTGTTGCTGCAGCACAAGACGACAACTGTCAAATGTAATCTATTGTAGCTCATTATGATGAAAACTTAGATGTAGATGTAGCAATCCTGTCTTCAACAACAACATCATACCTTGAAATCACCTTTTACTTCTGCCTGCTTATAGACTGGAGTAGACCGCTCAACATGCACGTGTCTCCATGTTAAAATAAATTTGGCGCAGGCAGGCTAGCTAAAAATGGTTTAAAAGGTTGTTTCAACCCAACGATTCATGTTTTCCAGATGGTCAGAACTACATACATCTGTGTAGTATATCTACTTTTACCTTTTTGATACGATACAGAAAAAGATCGAAGTTGAGGAGCCGCTTGCTCGCCATACGCCCTATCTGAACTACAACACAGTTAGGAGACCAAGTCCCACAGACGGAGCTAGTGTTAGAGTAGACATTGGATCATGATAAACCTTTCATGCTTCCACACAAGTTGCAATTCGCACTAAGATGACCAGCTCCATGGAGGGGGTAGGGCCTACTATCTACAGTGGAAAACAAAGTACATTGTAAACTAGAAAATGTGCTCCTCGGAGCACAAGTCTCCGCCAGCAGACTATAGCAATTATATTATCATAGCAATAACTAATGAGATACAGTAGAGTAGAATGCGAGAGCAGATTCATTAACTTCTAATTCTTGTGATCTGTATTGTTTCTTCTTACTCGTGTTATGTGCTTGTTGATGTTGTCTTTCATTATTTAAATACTCAGACCAGTTCCTTTTTTTCCTTTCGATGTTCTCTTCAGACTCTTCTACTTTTTCTTCCAGAGATTGTAGCAATCTTTGCTGTGTCATATTGTCAGCATTCATGGCTAGTCTTCGTCTTTTGTCATTTAGCGATTTTTTGTCTCTGATTAATTTCATTCTTTCTTTATGATTCTTAGCTCTGTTTAATTGAAGCAATGCTCTGTTTACATTGAAGCAATCTATCATATGGGAGTCGTCATAATTGACTGGTTTGTTCAAATACTTGTCTGTCTTCTTCATCTTCATTGTCTTGAACAGTTTCAGCAGTTGATTGGTGTGTTTGATCAGCTTTGGCCTTCTGCGCCTTTGTTTGACCAATGTTAGGTGTTCTCAGAGGGACACACACACGCACGGACGGGTGATTTGGACTAGAAGATACTGTTCCAATCAAGACTGATTGATCCTGTCTTACCTCGCTTCAAAAACGTAAACGGTTTTTTGAAGTGACACACCTATTTATAGAATTGTATTTCGTCATGCATTCCTCTAGCCAATCAAAGGCATTGGTGTCAACATATTAATACGTATTAAGATTTCGGTCTTGTTGTGGGATCAATTCAACTCTAGTCCTCTTCTGTGTTACTGTTGTAGATGAGTATGCTTTCTTAGCTTTGGCCTTCTGCGCCTTTGCTTGACCAATGTCAGGTGTTCTCAAAGGGACACACACACGCACAGACGGGTGATTTGGACTAGAAGATACTGTTCCAATCAAGACTGATTGATCCTGTCTTACCTCGCTTCAAAAACGTAAACGGCTTTTTGAAGTGACACACCTTTTTATTATAGGATTGTATTTCGTCATGCGTCCCTCTAGCCAATCAGAGACATTGATGTCAACATATTGACACGTATTAAGAGTTCGGCTTTGTTGTGGGATCATTTCAACTCTAGTCCTCTTCTACGTTACAATTGTAGATGAGTATGCTTTCTTAGCTTTGGCCTTCTGCGCCTTTGCTTGACCAATGTTAGGTGTTCTCAGAGGGAAACACACACGCACAGACGGGTGACTTGGACTTACTGAAGGTACTGTTCCAATCAAGTCTGATTGATCCTGTTTTACCTCACTTCAAAAAGTAGGGGCTTTTTGAAGTGACACACCTATTTATAGAATTTTATTTCGTCACGCGTCCCTCTAGCCAATCAGAGGTATTGGTGTCAACAAATTGACACGTGTCACGTGGAGCTTGCCCAATGTTAGCTTAGCTAACAATGTTTGCTCACACAAAGCGAAAACATATTCTCCACCTTCGGCGGAGACAATAAAGTGAGTACAGGCAGTGGAAAAGCGCCAAAAAGTGGCCATACATAAGTCAAGTCACAAACTTTTTTAGTTTGGGATGTCTCTTTGATTGATTGATTGATTGATTGATTGATTGATTGATTGATTGATTGATTGATTGATATATTGATCATGAAAATATATCTATCTCTACCACTGGTTTCCTGTCTCTCTCCTATCTAAGAAATAAAGTCTAGAAATGATGAGTAAAATCACTACAAATTCCAGTTTAGGCTTAAACAGGTAACATAGCCTACAGAGTGTTTCTGTTCTTTTGTGCAGGTACTGAGAGAACAAACTGAGCTCAGTAAGGGCCTGATCAGACTGAGGGGCTTGGTCCCGCTCACAGAATATGAATTCCAGATAAGAGTGTGTAAAGCTACACCAGAACTCATCCCTGCCCTGAGGCCCACCTCCACACCCAAGCCCAGCAAGAGGCCTCTCTGCAGCACATGGAGTCCTCCTGTTCGGGCGAATAGCACTGCAAAAGGCAAGCCTGATTTCTTTTTAATAATAACAACAATAATAATATATAGTATATGGAGCTAATACAGCAACAAAAAAGCAATAATAACATTTATTTGAATGCGTGTTTAGGTCCCTTACATGTCTGGAGGATTTCAGGTGACAAGGAGACAAACATGCTTCGGGAAGTGACTATTTTGTGGAAGGTATTATGCATGACTATGACTAAAACTTCACACGTTATAGGTGTTTCTACATTTGATGAGTCAATCCTCCTTCGTTAACCAGCACACGTCTACGTTATAACCTAGTTTTAGTAGGACACTCAAATTAGCGCTCCCAGCATGTTTTCTCATGTGATGTTCTCTAGAATGATTCATATCTATAGACACAGATATTGGCCTACTGTGTAGACTGATTATGCCTTTATCTGAATAAAACTGACTTAAACCAATCACGTCACCCATTCTCAACCTATCTTAGTTGGTCCTCACTAATGTTCATTAATACAGTATGGTAACATTTTTGGTCGGATCGGCGGTTCTAGACAGCCGCCTATCCGAACGACTCGGCCGTGGGCACAGCACTCCATCGTGTTCTCGTCGATGCGTGTGAACAATTTGAAGTCGGTTGGTTGTATTCTTTAGATACGTGAACTACAGACATACATATGCACATTATGTAGTTTTTGTTCGTTTATTGTAAGATAGGGTTGAAAATGGGTGAAGTGCTCCTTTTGATGAATGAGTTCTATTTCAGTGGTGGGCTGTAAAGTGAAATATTTTACCCAGGCCCTGTCTCCAGAGGACTACAGTGGAGAGGTCCAACGCTACGACATCTTCCTGGATAACCGTCAGAGACGCCCCATAAGATCCTGTCCTGCTAACGCGACCCACTGTTCGGTTCCGGTGTCCCACGAGGTTCAGACACTGAGTGTCAGTGCTGTGACCTTGTATGGGGAATCTCCACCTGCTGCTGTGCACCTCAGATGCTCAGGTACAGTAAGATTATACTGTAGCGTAGGCAGAAGAAAATATCATTATACTGTAGCCTGAAAACATATCTCTAACCACATGAACCCTGTAGCATCCCTATTCTGGGGGCGAACATCCGGCAAAAATATCTGTAAACTCACATGTTTTCTATGCTTGTAGGTCAGGAGGAGATTTCGTGTGTAGGGAAATACTAGCAGACCTAGTATAGAGCCCTGGCGAACTCCGGTCAACTAAGTATGTACTGTAGTAGGGTTTAAGTGGTTTAAAAAAGTTACCACACATTCCGCTCTCCCTCCGAAACAGATGCCCAGTGGCGTGCGTCACTATAATCTAATATCCTAGGCAGCCTAGGATAGGCTTGACCAAGGTCCCTGATTCCTCCTCAGGTGTGAAAATGAGCAAAAAGTGGGATATTGTATGGGTGCGGTGCAGAATACGGTTCCTGCCCACCAACCCGGAGACTAGGGGTTCAAATCCTCTGCGGTACATCTGGCTTGGGCCAGGCATCCATACGAACACAATTGATGAGTTTTTGCTGCACTACTAGCAACTCCTACAGGTTGGTCAGGGCATCTGTTCAGTTGGGAGCTGAACTGGGGAAAATGACGGATACCTCCAGTAGGGGTCAGCAGCGACAAGGGACTACAGTGCAAGGGGACTCAGGAATTGACATACCTCAATTGAGAGAAAAGGGGCAAAAATATAAATGTAATGACGATTCAATTTCAATGAATCGTGGCTTAAACTTGTAGAACTCGTCAAGTATCAGATTTTTACTCCTGTTGACACTTTCGACAGCTCAACAGACCAGTCAGAGTGCTCTGCTTGGACTCTAGTTCCAGGCATTCTCCTTTGCAAGAAAGCTTGGGAACAAGCTTATAAATCTATCCTCGTCATCTCGATTCATATATCCTTAGCTGTTAATCCTTCCTTATTCTTAGACTACTTCCTCCTTACCTGATCTTCTAGGTTTGCTCTAACATTTTCTTAGCATTATGACTCTGACCTTGAACTACATTTACTTATTTAATTGCAATGATGGTGATCTAGTAATTGGAGCTTTGTCTACTGTTGTACTTGTTATTTATTTCTTGAGGCTATGTTTTGTGTTGTTTTTCTTTTGGTGCATAATTGTGTAGGTGTTTCTGGACCTGCTCTGACAGAGCTGGCTCCTGCAGGAAATGGCAGTGCCATGGTCGTCACCTGGTCACTGCTTGGGGCTGAACTCCAGTCTGGCTCCGGGGGTGAACTGCTGGGCCATGTGGTGGAATGGAGAAGTGGAGCTGAAGAGCTATGCTGGCAAAGAGTTTCCAAGGATGTTGTCACTACACTTATCACAAGTAAAGACACCATTCAAGCTGATAACTGGATGTTTCCCCTCATCTGTTGTGGCTTAGATGCTATTCATAACCATGAAACGAGATCAAATAGTGTCCTCTTGTGTGAGGTATAACATATGTTTGGTGTTTATTATTGGAATTTGATTGATTGATTGATTGATTGATGGAATACTTTATTAACAGTTTGCAAAAAAGCACAGAAAGTACAGTTCTATACAAAAGGATGCTAAAAGGACTAAACCCAAGAAAGCACTATGGCTTGTTTCCATTGGGGTCCTGTGTATTCAATTCATCGAAACATTTAATGACAGACAAATATACAATACTATGCAAAAACATCATTTAAACGAGTAGTAATCAAAAAGAAAAATATGTACAGTAAACAGTTCGGGGGGAGGGGGCATTTCTGGTAATAGGCTTGGACTTTTTACAGAATTGCAGCCTTGTAAGTGCTCTTTTAGAGCAGTTTTGAAAGAGAGTAAGGATTCACACTTTTTTATGACTGTTGGTAGGGCATTTTGGTGGCATAGCAGAACAAATTTAACCCCTTGTTTGAGACAAATCTGGGTTGAACGTGATTTGTGGGGCTCCCTCTGGTGTTGTGTTTGTGGACGTCTTTGATGTTTTTGAAGTAGTTTGACAGGTACATGGGTGTCTTTGTGGTGTAGTGTATCTTGTAGACCAGGCCCATTGCAAGCTGCTGTACCCTGTCCTGTAGCCTGAGCCATCCCACCCTAGCAAAATGAGCAGGGGTTAGATGAGTTGTGGGTGTGAGGCCAAGCAGTAGCCTGACCAGTTTGTTTTGCGATGTCTGGAGCCTTGTTTTTAAGTACTTTGTGGTGGAATTACTGAGAAGTCCAGGTTAATCATTGTACAACCAAAACCAAAATTCATAAAACGTCAAAACATGAAAAAGACCACCTTGGAGAGTATTTTTGATTAATACTGTTTTCCCCTATACTGTCTCAGGTCTGACTGCAGGTGTGAGATATAATGTGTCTTTGTATGCTGTGACCACCAGTGGCGTAAGTGATCCATCAACTGGCATGGTCTATTCCAAAGAAGAGAGTAAGGCTCACAACTCAGCTGTTCATATCAACCGTTTTTATTTTCTCCTTACTGTAGTGTGCAAACATGCCTTGTGCACCACCTGATGTTTACACTTAGCTCTTGATTGATTTTACACAATTTAAATGTATCTAAAGCAGGAAACACCAAGAAACTGTTACATGCTGTTAAGTACCGAGGATACATGAGCCAATCTTTTGATATTAGTACTTTATTACTTTTTCACCCTGAGTAACAAACATACAAATAAATACACAACAACATCAACAAACAACAACCACATTAACCATAGAAAAAGAAAAAAAATACAACAAACAACAAACACAAACAATGAGACAAATAATTACAGTGCACAGAAGCATACAGCAGTCCTACATGAGCCAATCTAACAACACTCTACTCCTGTGTTTCAGGACCACGGTCTGGTCCTGTGGTGTCAGTCCTGGTCCATGAGGCCAGACAGATTCTAATCCAGTGGGAGGAGCTGGCTGTAGACCAGCTGAGAGGCTTCCTAGTTAACTATAGTATCTACCTCAGGAGCCCAGACACCAACCACACAGAACAGCACCAGAGTGAGCATCTCTACTGCAGTAGTCTCTCTCTCTCTCTCTCTGTGTGTGTGTGTGTGTGTGTGTGTGTGTGTGTGTGTGTGTGTGTGTGTGTGTGTGTGTGTGTGTGTGTGTGTGTGTGTGTGTGTGTGTGTGTGTGTGTGTGTGTGCGTGCGTGCGTGCGTGCGTGCGTGCGTGCGTGCGTGCGTGCGTGCGTGCGTGCGTGCGTGCGTGCGTGCGTGCGTGCGTGCGTGCGTGCGTGCGTGCGTGCGTGCGTGCGTGCGTGCGTGCGTCCTTCATAAAAAGCCTTACGCACAAAATACATATGAGCGTGGGAACTTACTTTGTGGTGTATAGTATGCATACGTTGTCTACGCTCCACACTTACATAATGGAACATCATTTTTACTTTGATACTCTCTCCACCCACAAACCCACAGAGCATCAGCAGGGTTTTTTCAGATCTTGGTTCCAGTAATCCAGTGAAATGTGATAGACATTCATCTTTTCTGATGAATGGTTATTCTCTATAGAATCCCATAGGCTCATTCTATGTTTCTTAGCAGATAAATGTAACCTATAGCCTACCTTGAGATAATAAACTAGGTTTATAAGTGCTGTAACTGACCTATCTTTTCCCTTTTTTTAATAATTAAGTCAAAAGTGATGGCTCAAATAAGAGTAAGAAACAAAAATCCAAATACACTGTAGTGAGCTTAAAGAGATATAGGCCTATTTATGTTCTCAGGTCTTCAGTTTATCGTTTCTATTCTAGAACTTAGGTTGACCACAAACAGGAAGTTTAGTGCATTTGAAACCATGTGCCTGCATGCACACATGCACCCTAAAGCTGTTACTAACCAGCATATTTCACTCACCCATTCCAGGAACTTCAGTAGCTGCACAAACGGCCTGAGAGATTGTATTTGTCATGTGTTGTGGTGCAACAACTTGTGTATCATTTGGATGCCATCATCCTGTTTAAATTAATGTCCCAAATAGATAATACAGCTTTTGCTAAACATTGCAGTCACAATAATAAGAATATCGTTGCTGTCAGATGGAAACCTTATTATGTCTAAAACTGTTTAAAGAAATTGCAAAAATTGCCGATCTACAAGCTCAAAATGTGTCCCAATGTGATTTTTTTTTAGCATGTAGATTGGCTAATTTTGGTAATCTTTTGTGACACTGTAGTATGAATAAATAGAGCATTAATTTACGAGAAAACTTAAAATATGGAGACAAGCAACAATATATTTTTCTTCAGTAAATAAAGACAATTAAGAAATGCTGAAAGGTTTATTCCTGTACTATATCAGAGTTTGATTAAATCTAGTGGACTTTGCTCCAGATGCCCTTTGGAACACTTTAACATGTGTTTAGAAAAGAAAAGCAGTGTTTAACAACAAGGGTGCTGTAGTCATATTTTGTTTTAGATTTATATAACTCTGCTAACAACTTGCTTTCTCTCCAGAGACCGTATCTGGCTCTGAACCCAGGCAGAGATGGCTTGACTGTCCAGAAGGGGCTCTGGATCTCTTTATGTCTGCATCCACCTCAGCAGGCGAGGGGCCTCCAGGGAACGTGATCTCCTTGCAACCTGTAGACCCTGAAGGTCAGTCATTCGTTAATATGTTATGGGTAATTCATACTTTGTCGCATGACCAATTTGCTTGACAAAAAAATGACATTATTTCCCAATTGGGGGGTAAAAGTGTGAAAATATAAGTAAAGATAAGCATTCGGTTCCATTCACCTCACATCAGCATTTTGAAATTGAAGTATTTGGTTTATCTGTTATAAATGATGTTACAGCCTATAGTTCCAGTGGACACAACAGAGAAGGCAAAACAGAAATCTGATTAGTGATTGATTTGTTTCTTTATCTCCTGGTACCCTCTAGTTGGCTGGTGGCTGGCTGGTTTTGTTGTCACTGGAGCCCTCTTCATGATGCTTGTTGCCAACCTAATGTGCTGGAGTTGTCTGAGGAACAGGTAATAGTTGGATATGCTCAACCTGTTGTAGAATGTTGCAATCTTGTTTTGATCACAGTTGCATTTGAGGCCAGAATGACTGCCGGTGTGGTTTTAGCACCTGTTTCACATGCTATGCCATTGCACGACATGCTATGCCATTGCACAACGGTTAGCAGAAAGAGAAGAAAAGCTGCAAAACCTAAAACATACATACAAGTGTCCTCAATCTAGTTTACAGGTGGCTTTATATTCAGGGATACTTTAAAATTGCGTTATGAATTGTGAGATTTGCATATTTACTGCAATAAGAACACATTTCAAGCTCCTTCCCACAGTCTTCTTCACTTTAACAATACATCACTTTTATTGTGAACGTTTTGGTGCAAGGACCTTCCTCCAACTCTTAACTGTGATTCTTATAATGACTTTGTGATGTCTGTGGAAGAACATGAATTATTGCATTTCCCTCAAAACACAAAATATGCACATGATAATTTGAAGATGCACCAATGTCAAATGTAACTTCCTTCTCATACAGGGTCAAAAAGATGTGTATATCCATGGGACCTGCCTGGCTAGTTGAAAACTTACCAAAACTGGGAAACAGTAATGCCATCAAACTACTTAAGGTAAAAAAAAATGGAATAATGACACAATTCTCATTCTGCACAGCACCAATAAAATACCAAAAGCAACCGCAACAACGTCATACTGCATCAAAGATATCTGAAGTAAAATATATCATAGTTGCCATTTTTGCTGTTCACTGTTGTATGGATGAGAACCTGAATTTAGCTGAAAACAGTACACTCAAACTATTCAGTTCTGAAGCTGGAGCCTGGAAGTTGAATCACTTGTTGCTGTCTATTCCTTGCTGCTTTCACTTTGACATCTTGCAACATCTGACAACAACTACTTGGTTTTGATATCAATAACTTCAACAAGTGCTTTTGATAGATATTGCTGCATAGAATTTGACCTATATTCTTAGTCTCACAATCAATTGTTTTCTGGAAACTGGATTATTAACTGTCCACTTGCAATGACTCATTCCGGGCTGAAATGTTTTTTGTTTGTTTTGTTAAGAAGTAGGCAGTGCAGCCCATTTTATTCATTGGAATAGATGGCAGGAAAGCTGAGAGGGAGACAGTGTAGTAGGGTAAACACAAGAGGAACTCTCAGACAAGCACCTCAACCACAACTTCATCAACAGCCGCCACCCTGACCTTATTAGCTCTGACATGCATGTTCTCTTGATCTCCAGCAGGAGGAACCGAACACTGAGCCATTCTGGTTGGCGTTCACCGACAGTGACCCTGTCGTGTCCCCCATTGAGGAGGTCTCCCAGGGAGAACAAGAGGAGCAGTACCCCATTGTTCACACACTGGGGCTCCGCTGTGGTTCAGGACATGCTGCAGTGGATGGCACATTACAAGAGACAAGAGATGATGGGAATATGCCCTCTGAGGGGCTGCTGGTACACGTGGACATGGGCTATAAACCCCAAATAATCACCTCAGATCTACAGGACATCAGACGAGACGAGGGGAACAAGGAAGACAAAGAATTGAGCGGGGTTACAGCAGCCTATGAGCAGGGAGAGGGGTGCCCAGAACTCCCTGGGGGATTACTGGGAGGCCGGCTCTCCGGTGTTGAGGCAGATTTATCTCTGGGACTTACTCTTGACCTTATGGGTGGCTGTTTAGGCCCCAACACTCCCCGGATATCAAGTCTCCTCTTTAGAGAGGACAGGCTTGGGAAGAGCGAAGCGGAGATGGACACTGTGTGTCTGGATATACAAGAGAGTGAGACGTTGCTTGATGAGACACAAAGCTGTCTGTCTGAGAGTATGACGGAAACAACACTGACTGATGGTTATTTCCCTCAGCTAGCTACTGTCAGCAGCACCCAGTGCATAGAGGGGTGATGCATGGCAAAGTGTTGATTTAACTAAAGAGTGTAAAAATGGATCTGTAAGGGTTAAATTGACGCTGGATTTTGCTGCAATGATTGGAAACTGGGAAATGAACATTCTGCACTACTAAGCAAAGGACTTTCAAAAGCATTATCTTAAAAACATGGAATGGGCTGACATATTATGTTATATTGGCCCCCAAGTGTAAACTCACTCCTTAGTTGAACTAAGGATAAATAAACAAGAAGTGTTAAATAATGTACAGTGTTGTGATTAGCACATCATAATTGTATAGAATGTATGACAATTCTCTATTAATTGTGCAATTTTGTTCATTTCTTTTTTTGTGGGTTCCCTCCTAGTGATTGCAAATAGCTACAGTAATCTATTCGTTGGTCTTCTCTATTATGTAGACCTAACTCCAAGTACTGTTAAGTTGATTTATCGACTTCCTGAGCAAGGGGTCTCACCCCCACCCCCAATATGACAACAGTCCTTAAGTTATGAATCAACTCATAGCAGGTGCATTTCCTGAAACTGGCCTGGGTGCTCTACCATGGAAATATGAACGCTGCAAGGCACCACAAAATAAAAGTGTTTATATTTTTTATTCTGACTTTTGTCTGCTGCCATCACAAGTGTTTTCTTATGGCATTGGTGGTACCTTGCAGTTCTCAAGTTAACTCTGTTAACACTGACACAACTTGTCATATCTTGTTCTGCTATGTTTTAAAAAAAAACGTATTTTATGACCTCTCCATTTTCTGGTGTTTGAATTCAGCCACTATGTCAAACTGTGTTTTTTTGTGTTTTTGGGGACATACTGCTGAAGGGTTTTCTTCCTGACTGATACAAACTCACAATTACATGTCAATATATCATATTTTGTTGAAATGTTTTGTTTGTGAGACATAACAATGCAGTGCAGTCCTGCTATAGTCTTCAGTTGTAAAAGTCACTAAAGCTTAGGGGAAGTCCCTGTGCTAGACTGATAGCCTGTGGGCTTTGGGTTGTGTGTCATGATGAAAGAATTCAAGATGGCCTAATAGTCCATATACTATCTATTCTACATACTGAAATTAATACATTTTGTGTTGGTTGTGGCCCTGGTTGTGGCCCATTCACAGGCGTAAGGTTCTCAAACTCATCAATGGTGTAAAGTAACTAAGTACATTTACTCAAGTACTGTACCTTAGTACAATTGAGGTATTTTTTACTTAATTTTTTACTAGTATATCCATTTTCAGTACTTTTACTTATACTCCACTACATCTCAGAGGCAAATATTGTACTTTTACTCCACTACAATTATTATTTGAAAAATGTAGTAACTAGTTACTTTGTAGTTTGATTATTATTACAAAACATACATTAACCACTTCAGCCCTATATACATTTCAGCCATTTGAAAATAGCCAATCTGCAAGCTTGTAGATTGGCTATTTTCAAAAGATTTTTATACATTTGAAAACTTGTGTAAAATGGGACATTCTGCATAATGAGTACTTTCTACTTTTGGTACTTTAAGTACATTTTGATACCAATACCTTTGTACTTTTAATAAAGCACATTTTTAATACAGGACTTTAATTTGTAACAGAGTATTTCTGCATTGTGTAATTGCCTTGGTACTTTTACTTAAGTACAAAATGTGAGTACTTCTTCCACCACTGGGTGTGTGTGGCCATTTGTGGAACTATGAAAAGTTTGTCAGATCATAATATAGAGGGTTTGACCACGCATGTGCAGTCAGACAGTCAGTCAGACAGACAGACAGACAGACAGACGCGGACCTTATCACTACCAGACGCACCCTGGATGCTCTGCTCTATATATCATTCAGGATGATGATGGGTCGTCTGATCGGTAAGCATATAATTCACTGATCAGCAACTATAATAACTCTGATCGTCATCTTTTTAAGTAGGCTATAGGCTACACATTGTGATCACGTTATATTGGTCAGTCGTCATGTAATACTACGATAGATTTAGGCTAAGAAAAGACGGATAATAGATGCGATCATAACTTTTACGCAGTGGTGGAAGAAGTAGCTACTCGATCCAGCAAAGTAGAATTACTCTGTTACAAGTAGCTAAAAGTCTAGCCATGGTTTCAGGGCTACTAAAAGTCCAGGATTCTAAATGTATTTGAGTAAAAGTAGAAAAGTATTGGTATCAAAATGTACTTAAAGTACCAAAAGTAAAAGTACTCATATGCACACGGTCCCATTTCACAATTGTTTTCAATGCATAAAAGTGTATAAAAACTCCTTTGAAAATAGCGGATCTACAAGCTCACAATTGTCACATATTGCGAGGCATTGTGAGCTCTGATATTTTGAAATGGTCGAAATGTATAGGGTTGAAGCCGAAGCGTTTAATGTATGTTATTGTTTTGTAATAATAATCAAAATCTACAAAGTAATTAGTAACTAAAGTTTTCAAATAATTATAGTGGAGTAAAAGTACAATATTTGCCTTTGAGAGTAGAGTAAATGTACTGAAAATTGGAAATACTCCAGTAAAGTAAAAGAAATACCTCAAAATTACTTTTTGAGTTATCAATTAATTAGTACTTCAGCAAATGTATAGCCTACTTTATATCCACTGACTTTTATGCATAGGCTAAGTTAGAATTTCGAGTTTAATTTGATGGGATAATAATACCATATTAACATTGGACTGGATATTAATTAAATTATTTTTTGCCTAAACATGGATATTGATTATGCATTTGTTTATTGTCTTTCAAGAAACATGAAATTGTTTGCAGCTGCTGCTATGTGAGAAACACATAGCAATAAGCCGGTGTAACGGACGATGACTCATGGCTACAACACCCTACACATGGGCCATCATCACCATCATCACTGTACTGGCTGTACAGTCTTGCCAAGGTAGGTTGTTGACTCCCTGTAGCCCAGTGGTTCTCAACCAGTGGTCCCCAGCTAAAAGATGGATAGTTGGTAACCAAATGGACCTTTATAGATGTTTAACTCTTGAGAGCTTAAAATGAAACCAAATGGACCCTTACGGGTCCATTTGGTTTCATTTTATGCTCTCAAGAGTTAACTTATTGTTAAACATCTGCATTACTTAATTAAAGAATTGTTATTTTGATCGTTTGCCTGTTATCTCTCCTATGGAACCAACATCAATACAGCATGGAATTGTGGACAAAATCTTATCCAACGACAACCAAATGATTCTAAGTCTTGGGTCTGAGAGTCTAAATGTCATCAAATGGTGGTCCGTGGCTCAAATGCCGGATAAATAATGGTCCTTGATATGAAAAGGGTTGAAAACCACTAGCCTGGCGTGGCCAGACTATATCACTGCTTTTTTACAGTGGCAGATTCGTCTGGTCCCAGAAAACAACTGCTGTAGCCTAATAAGTTGTTGACTCCATGTAGCCTAATACAGTGGGGGTCCCCACATGATTTGAGGGGGGGGGGCAATTTTAGGACTTTAAAGGTAGGGTAAGTGATTTTCTTTGGTCAAAATAAGTGTTAAATAGTAGCTCTATATTCTAATGATAGTACTCATTGCTATATTGTTTGTTCAGTAACAGGAGTCTCCATGTCTCTCCAGCTCTTTATTAAACAGAAAATGCATTTTCAGGACAGGATACCAATTTTATCCATTCAGGATAGAGAACTCAGTCAGGATAAAGATTAAACAAGTGAATTTGGAAGTGATGACACAAAGATATGAGCTGAACAAATTGGAACTGGAACACTATAAACATGAAGCTGATAAATGGGCTCTCTCTGCTGATTGGCTGAAATGTTGTCACCTACCTGAAAATGTATTTTCTGTTTATTAAAGAGTTGGAGAGAAGGGGAGACCCCTGTTACTGAACAAACACTCTATAGCAATGATTACTATCAGAATATAGTGCTTTAACCTTTTAATACAAAACTTTTAGTTTTAACCAAAAAATATCTGCCTTTAAGACCTTTTTAATACCTAAAAAAGAAATGAACTGAAAAAAGACCATTACTGCATCAAAAGTAATCAACAAACTATACTATAAAAACTGGTCAAACATTGGCCTAATTGTCAAATGATATAAGAAAGAGGCAAACATTTTGAAAATAGCCGGTCTACAAGCGTTGCGAGCTTGTAGATCTGCTATTTTC
This sequence comes from Gymnoscopelus braueri, assembly GCF_963280865.1. Classification (NCBI taxonomy): domain Eukaryota; kingdom Metazoa; phylum Chordata; class Actinopteri; order Myctophiformes; family Myctophidae; genus Gymnoscopelus; species Gymnoscopelus braueri. The sequence continues at coordinate 55,321,802 of NC_137607.1, read as the reverse complement.
AGAATATTATATATCTGTGGAACCGAGTTAAACAAAATGTAATGCCTCTACTTCTACAATTCCAAGTGCTTGTCAGGTGGGGGTCCCCAGTTCAAATATGATTATTTTTGGGGGTTGCACAGTTCAAATATGATTAATTTGGGGGGGCCCCCGGTTCAAATATGATTTTTTGGGGGGTCCGCAGTTCAAATATGATTATTTTGGGGGGTCCCCAGTTCAAATATGATTATTTTGGGGGTCACAGCCTAAAAAGAGAGAACCACTGGCCTAATAGGCTATAGTTTACAGTGAAGTGAATGGCATTGGATTTGAGAGCTCCCATGAGAGCTGATCTGAGCTGATATGGCTGTGTGATCCTTTGGCAAATGTTCAATTGACAATTCTCTGTGATGAATCTGATGATATGGACTTAAACATTGGCACAATGTTCATATGCATCCAATTATACAATATACACAAAACTGAATGATCATTGCAAAGTGTTAAGTTTGAAGTGAAATGATGTTGCTGTGAGCTGTGTATGCTGTTCACCTGCTTTATACTCGTAACTGTGTCTGTTGACAGTAATGTGCATTATGATATTCAGTAAATAAATAAATACAAATTGTGAATGCCTTAGATAGAACTAAATAATTGCATCTTGTCACCAATGCAATGCATGTTGTAATTGTAGCCTGTCCAACTCTCACATGTCAAATGGTAGCGCAAAATCCTGTGAGAATTATTAGACCTCTCAACGGCATGATTGTGAAGTGCATGATTGTGAACACTTGTATTCTTACTTTTTACAGGTGAAAAGTCATGCACCATATGGTCCAGTGTGAAGAATGTGGGAAATGTGGTGCAACGAGGCTCCAATTTGACGGTGTACTGCACCTTTACCTGCCGGGGGGGCACGTGCAAGAAATCCATGAGAGAGAACTTATTCGAAGTTCGGCACAAAGATCTAAATTCATCCACCCTATATCTCAATGTGAAGAACATAACACTGAGTCGATCAACCTACAGCTGTCGCTGTAACAACTGCCGGCCACATGATCCCTGTGGAATAGACATCGTTACAGCATGTAAGTAGCCTATTGTATCTCTAAATCAGGGTTTAACCAGTGGGTAGGCACTCAAACGTGGGTTGCAATATGTTCTTCAGGCTCACACAGGCAAAGAACAACTTCAACAGATGAAGATGGTGTTACTTACTGTAGTTCAAGTATTGGGCCCATAGCTACAGTACATGGTCAATGCAGTGGAGAACCACTGGTTTAATAGAACGTGCTGTCAGACTCATCCCTCCACTGGCTTTGTTTACATTGTGATTTACTGGATCG